>NC_042984.1:18147450-18447450 GCF_901001165.1 Salmo trutta | reverse complement strand
GGACATTTTTCCTCCATTTGATTTTCAATGCACTTTGAGCCTATAGCGAACTACAGCTTCCGCCAAGAAGTCTGGACCAGTTTCGCCTCGTTCACACGGATAGGGTTATTGCATTTTGGTACACCAGAGGTACATTCATTTTCAATGGAACGCTGCGTTTGCCTTGCAGCATTGAGTTGCAGAGGCAGTTGCAGTGCGCTCTATGTAGTGCAAACGTTGGATTTATCAAACTGTATGCACAGACGGCTTGACAGAAATGGTAGCAGAAGATGACTGTTGAACTTTAGTTATACAGATATCCAGATGATGCTGCGTACCATTTTGCGCCAAAAACTGTCGGTGTGATCAAGGCGTTTGGCACAGGTGGGTGTGCTATGTAAAAGTAACAGCAAGCCTCGATCATACCTACAGTGTCATGCGCCAAATGGTACGCAGCATCATCTGGATACGTGTGCAACAAAAGTTCAACATTCACCTTCCGCTACCATTTCTGTCAAGACATCTACGCATACAGTTTAACGAATAACGCTTCGATCACACAGACAGCATCATTGCATTTCCAATGAACACTGCGTTTCCTTGCAACATTGCTTGCAGAGGCAGTTGTAGGACGCTCTGTGTGGTGCATACATTGGATTTATCAAAAGTATGCGTCAAACTGTTTGCATAGACGGCTTGACAGAAATGGTAGTAGAAGGGGAAATGTTGAACTTTTGTTGCACACTTATCCAGGTGCTGCTGCTTACCATTTTGCGCAATAACACTGTCGGTGTGATCAAGGTGTAAGTTCGATAAATCCAATGTATATACCACACAACGCACTGTAATAGCCGCTGCAATCAACGTAGCTGGTGTAATAAAATGCAATAACACTGTCAGTGTGCTCGAGACGTTAGGCCTATGAGCTCCCAACTGCTTTGCTACATTAGTAGCCTATATTATTGAACATCTACAGATAATCGAATGTGACAGCAGTCCCATAACAGGGTGCGTTGAGGCAATGATGGATTGACAGTAGCCTAATTATGGATTCTGACCCTTTGACGGTGTGAATTTGAGGTTGAAACACTGAACAGTTGTGCATTGTAAAATCCAGTCCAGCAATACAATTATTGGCATACAAGTAAAAAGGTGTCTCAATCCATTAGATCATTTAATACCAGATGATGATGAACCAGAGGATTTTCAGGCACAATAACAAAAGCATGCCCTTTGACAAATCACATGATATTCCAACTATTCACAACAAAGGGAAAGATTTAAAAGGAAAGGCCTCAATAGAGTATGGGCTGCTGGCAAGAGCTCACTAGACACTGCTGCTGTAGACATGCACAATGTCTGACCATGTGGGTGTTTGTGTGGGTGGACGGAGAGAGCATTGCCAGATGGCACTCTAAGCAGCAGCCTAATCATCAGAAATCATGATGTATAGAGGCCCTGCATGTAGGAATGACTCAATGGCATAAAAAAGCCATGCAGTACTGTACCATGATGACAATCACGATCACCATTTTATTTTTTCCTTCATCTTTACCCCACAGCACAAAAGATAAAAGGACACAAAACGACAAACTCAATCCAAATTGATCTCATTATGGTGACACTAACGAAGTAGCATTGAAGTTAGATTTCCACATGGTTGTTTTCGACTGCGTGTCTTTAAATCAAGTCCCTTGTCACTCTATCATTCAGTAATTCAAAGCTTTTAGATAAAATAGTTTGGTAAAAATAAGAAATTGTCAATTAATATCAACACAAACAAGCATCAACCATTAATAAAATAAAACAGGTAAAACTACACAATGTTACATTCCAATGATTTAACGCCAATTGGACCCAACTTCATGTTCACTAAGTACAACAGAAGCAATGAACAATGAGCTTCAATTTTCTAAAATGACAAATGTATTTACATAACACAAAAAACATCTTCAAGCGTACTGCGTCTGGCGCGGAGATCCTGCACCAGCACCTCTTCAAAATCTATAAATAAAATGCATGGCACAACAAAAATGTAATAAACGAGAAGCAAAACATCATGGCGTACAACTGTCATGACATGATTAGCAAAAAACAATGCTGAAGTGAGCAAAATGTCCAGAGCAGCATCCTGAAACACATGGATGCCAACTGACAAAATTCACATTGTCTAATTACTGTATAACAAGAATAACTAGAGAATGTGTATATTTTTTTCAATATAATATTTGTATTTACATGATTTTTTATATGAATTAATTTACATAGTACAAGGTGTAGGATGGGGGAACCAGAGAAGCCTAGGAGATCAGGGATAGCTTTTTATTATGAGACTCTCAAACATTCCATCTTAGAATATCCTGGGTATTATCAGTTAAGTTCTTTTTCCAGGTGTATTTTTGGAAATGTCCTTTTAAGGCAAAGATATTAAAAAAGCTCATATGTAAGTAACACGCTTCTGTTCATTTTAGGAGCCATTGAGATCTTTTCATTTCCCCTACACCCACTTATCTTTAGAGACAAAAACTGACATATCAACTGTCATTACAGTTTTTTCCAACTGCTTACACACAATCTTTTCATGTCACACGATTTTTGAAACCTCTCACTCAAAGTGCAAAACTACACACCAAATATCCAAAACCATAAGCCATTTCTCAGCCGTCAATTGCATAAAACACTTTTTTCAAAAGACTACACACAATTCTCTACCTAAAACACAAAAATCTAACAGGAAGTGACTTGCTTTCCTTTTCCAAACACAATCAAAATGCTACACTTATTCACCAGGTCTCACACACACACTCCTCACATGTGCAAACACTAATTGCTTAACTGATCACTAACCAATCACTGCTTTACTGTAGTATAGGCCTATAAATAGGTCAAAAGTCAGATTACCTGTTTTGAACAATGGATGCCAACAATGGACAGAGAGCAAGAGGGCAGGAGGGAGAGGCAGGGGACAACGAGGACAAATTCAAAGACGAAGAGTTGGAGGAGGAGTAGGAGGAAGAGGAACAAGAGGACGAGGGCAAAGAAGAGAAGGGAGAGCCATCTCTGATGAGATTAGGGCAACACTTGTTGATCATGTGATCAACCACGGTTTGACCATGAGAGAGGCTGGACTGAGAGTCCAGCCCAACTTGAGTCGATTTACAGTGGCGTCCATAATTCAAACCTTCAGAAATGAGAACAGGTATGCAACTATCTAATGACTATTTTAGCATTACAGTAATGTACTGTAAAATACGTATGACTGCATAGTTTTGCATAAACATTTAACTCTAAGCCATCCATTTACTGCACTGCATTGAATGAATGAGGTTGGTTATCATGCTCTACTACTTTTTTTTGTACATTGTTTACAGTTCCTATGCTGAACACATACTGTGTTTGACTTCTGTACAGAGTGGAAAGGCAAAGACATCATGGAGGACGAGGACGCTTATTTACAGATGTACAAGAGACTGCAATTATAAATATGGTTTTGGCCAACAATGCAATTAGGATTCGAGAGATAAGAGAGTATATCTTCAATAATGACACCATATTTAACATCAATGCTGTAAGCCTGTCGACCATACAACGCATCCTCCATCCTGTATCCTATATCCTTTTGTCTGTTACAGAGAGTATTGGAGCTGGATGCCCATGTAATTCGCCATGAATTTATTTATGTGGATGAGGTTGGCTTCAACCTCACCAAAACCAGGTGCCGCGGAAGAAATGTAATAGGACAGAGGGCAATTACCAATGTCCCTGGACAGCGTGGGGGTAATATAACTATGTGTCCTCCATCACAATGCCACACTGTATGCTCACTTTTCTGGATGGAATTTACACAATGCTTGTCCCTGATCCAGATCAGGAGCCTGCTAGATTTGTGGTTTTATGAGACAATGTTAGTTTTCACCAGGCTGTTCTGGTCCAAAACTGGTTTGCCACCCATCCACAATTTGTAGTTTTGTACCTACCCCCATATTCACCTTTTCAAAATCCCATAGAGGAATTCTTCTCAGCCTGGCGCTGGAAAGTGTATGATCGCCAACCCTATGCCCGCATGCCGCTTCTCCAGGCAATGGAGGACGCCTGTGGGGACATAGAGGATGCCTCTGTCCAAGGTTGGATACGCCATGCTAGGAGATACGTTTTCTCTTGCCAAACATCGAGGGAAGTATCTTGTGATGTGGACGAAGTATTGTGGCCAGACCCAGCCCGGAGAAGAGATGAAGCGTAGCTTAGCACTGGTGACTGCCCCCCCACCAATTCCTGGACTGCCCCCCAGGGACCCCACACACACAATTGTGTTCTTTACTGTATTCTAAAGAATTTACTTTTGGTTTACATATGTTTATGGTTTTGTTGTATGCTACTGTATACAACAGTAATGTTTGGCCTAATAAATATTTTGTTTCTACATTGCATTGGTGTTTACAGTGTACTTGTTACCCCTCTCAGCAGATTACTTTCACTGTAGAACATTGTATTGAAATGTAGATATAAGCCTATGAAAGACCAAAGAGCTTTAGAACAACAGTGTTTACATGGTATATCCAAAAATGTACTATTATGAAAGCAGTGTTTGCCATTTGATGCAAATGCTTCATTCTGACATGTTTATGGCATTTTGAAGGAGATGTGAGGCATTTTGTGTGTACAGTTTTGAAAACGTGTGTAAGCAGTTGGAAAAAACTAAGAAATAGACCCATAATTACCATTCAATTGAGAAGGGGAGTATTATTATTTTTTTTTTTTAGAGGAGTAATAACTCACGAATCAAAATGTCCGGTTTGCACTCCTCTCAGCCATGCTAGACCCCCCCCCCCCCGCTCCTAGTGTTGGGTTATTATAAGATCTCCTCCACTCCATGGGCGAAGATCATGACCAGGCCAGGCTCTAGGATCATGTCCTCTCCCATGTGTTGGTTCTCACAGGCCATCACCACCACCGCCTGTTTCCCAGGGATCCTCTTGGCCACGTAGTTTTCATAGTAGCGCCGGTTCATCTGCCGCGTCTCCAGTGTGGCCAGGCCCTGTGGCCAGTTCCTTTCGTGGGCATTCTCAATCAGGTCGTTAATGATGGACAGAGGACAGCCGCTGTCGATGAGTGAACGCTTGATGACCGCCTGGAGAACTGCATCTGGCGTGGAGATCATCCCGCCCCAGCGCGTCACCCTCACAGGTTGGAGGGAGTTGACCCATCTGTTGGGCAGGTCAGGAACAAGTGAGATGTGGAATAGGATCTTTAGCTCTAAAGCACTGTGACAACACTGCTGATGTTAAAAGGGCTTCTTAAATTTGATTGATTTAATAAGTTTGAATGATTTTTGTAGTCAAACAATATCCAGCATAATAGACTTGAGGCTGAAATCAAGTACTGAAACTACTGAATATATTCTAGAGGAGAGGGCCAAGGGGACAGGAGAGTATACTCACTCCAGGATCTCGTTGTACTCAATGCTCTCCTCCAGGTTCTGCATGTTGGGGTTTGCACTGCGTATTGCTCTCATGTTTGCTTTTAGCAGCTGGATGTCCCGTTTCTGACAGTGGAAGAAACAGACACACACCAGATCCCTGACCATTGAGGAACAGAGCACTAATGGATTTGCATACAAGTATATCACAGGAGGTTGGTGGAGCCTTAATTGGGGAGGACGGGCTCGTGATAATGGTTGGAGCGGAATGGTATCAAATACGTCAAACACATGGTTTCCATGTGTTTGATGCCATTCCATTCGCGCCATTTATGAGCCGTTTTCCCCTCAGCAGCCTCCATTGAGGTATATGTATGCAACGTGATTGTGTGTGCTTACTTGTTCCCCCAGCTGGTGTTTGTGCTCTGCAGCATTCTTCTCTAGTTCAGAGATCTTTGTCTGCTGCTGCTGTACCACGCCACGTAAGTGCTTGATGCAGTTGTGGTTGCACATCTCATCTTTCGGCATCTCCAGCCTGTGGTGAAATTGTGACATTATGAAATTAAAGCCACTAGGTCACTCTAGAGACCACTACAATACTAAATAATAAATACAAGACTAGGTAATGTCACATTCTGCAGTGATGGTGCGGCATGCCCAGCAACTCAAAAGTCACAACCATGTTTTCCCATTCTGTCTGGTCTACTCTGCTGTGTAATGTGCTCTAATGTCACTTACCCACAGCCATCCTCACAGTTGACAGGTCTTTTGGGGTTGTGCTCGCAGTCCTTCAGGTGAGACTGCAGTTGATCTAGCCGCAGTGTGGCTGTGCAGCCGAAGCCAGCGTTGTCACAAGCGATTTGGAGTTTGGAGAGCATGTTGCGCATGATGCGGGGCACGGGCCGGAGGTGAGCCAGTGTCACCACGCTGCGGTCCACAGGACAGATCTGCTGCTGGTTGAACCACTGGGTGATGCAGGCGTTGCAGAAGGCATGCTCACAGTGTGGGGCCTAGACATAGGAGAAAAAGGAGCGGAGATGGGAAAAGGGAAGATGGGATGGGGAAATAAGTATATTGTTTGAAATCGGTGAAAGGTCTATATTAAGAACTCAGTGATAACCTGTCTAAATAAAGGATAAATAAAATGAGTCCTTGTAATAGATCTGGTCCAGAGGTATAGGAGGTATAGTAGGGCATTAACCTGGACTGGCTCCTCCAGTACCATGCTGCAGATGGGACACAGCAGGTCTTCATCCACCTCCCCTTGGAACCTGGTGACGTCGTACCCCATGGCACATCACTGATACACACTAATTTCTGCAGAATACAAGGCTAGGTGAGTCAATGCCTGGAGAAAATCCATCTCACACCAATGCAAACCTGTCCAGGAGTGTTTATGGGATATCTGCAGAAGCAATGCAGCAAAATGAACATACCCACTTTATCCTGTGCAATTAACATAACTTCAAGGTCAAGCCTTGTTACCATATTAAAAACCTCAGCTATATCATCATACTAAACCATTTGGAGTGGCTCAAAGCCAGTAGCTTGAGAGAATTAGTGAGTGAACAAAAGAAAAGCAGTAGTGGTACCTCACTCACAAATGGTCCTCATTTCTCCTATTCAGCAGGACTGTTAAAGGTCACATGGAGTGGTTTGGATGGCACACTGTAGGGGGAGACAGACTCAATCAGACAAAGTCTAACTGGGAAGCACATTTCCAGGCATTTACTAGAAATAGTACTGGACCTTACTTACTGACTTTATTGTCCCCATTGGGGAAATTTTGTTGCAGTGACATGTACACGTTTAAAGTGGTGTTTAAATACAAAACAAAATTGGCAATACAACTTTCATAACAGTTACACACTAATAAAACTTTTTTTTTTTTTTTGAAAGACTAGCCTGCAGGCCTTACTGAGTGGATAGGAACATTAGCCCGAGCTATTTAGGAGGGATATCACACCTGGCACAAATGATTGTCTAGTTCTGTTTTTCCTGCTAAGGGGTGCCCTATACCTGCGCCCAGAGGGGAGTAGTTCAAATTCCGGGTACAGGGGGCGGCTTGGGTCTTATGACAATTACACAGTAATTAGGCCTACACAATATCCTTAGGATTAATCACGACATGCATCTTCATCTTCGCAACGAAGCCTCCTTCACTCACACCGCCAAACTTACCCTAGTACACGTTCCAGCATGTATATCTCACTGGTCATCCCCAAAGCCAACACCTCCTTTGGTCGCCTTTCCTTCCAGTTCTCTGCTGCCAGTGACTGGAACGAATTGCAAAAATCGCTGAAGCTGGAGAATTATATTTCCCTCACTAACTTTAAACATCAGCTATCTGAGCAGCTAACCGATCGCTGCAGCTGTACATAGTCCATCTGTAAATAGCCCCCCCAATCTACCTACCTCATCCCCATATTGTTTTTATTTACTTTTCTGCTCTTTTGCACACCAGTATCTCCACTTGCACATCATCATCTGCTCATTTATCACTCGTGTTAATCTGCTAAATTGCAATTATTTCGCTACTATGGCCTATTTATTGCCTACCTCATGCCATTTGCACACACTGTATACTTTCTTTTTTTCTATTGTGTTATTGACTGTACGCTTGTTTATTCCATATTGTAACTCTGTGTTGTTTGTGTCGCACTGCTTTGCTTTATCTTGGCCAGGTCGCAGTTGTAAATGAGAACTTGTTCTCAACTAGCTTACCTGGTTAAATAATAAAAATATTATGCTTCTCAGCCCAGGCACAGTGCAGGTACACACGTCTGTAATAATGTCACCTGAAATGCATGACAATGAAATCAATGATTGGTAGAGCAACTGTAAAATAAGTGGGGCATCGCAATAACATCTAGCTAGTATCTAAATTTATGGTCTTTCTGGCATACTGAAGATGATGAAACAGCACATCAGCGTAGTTTGATCTGACTATGGTTTATTTTCTCATGTGGTGGTTGAGAGTTGAAAGTATGTGGACACCCCTTCAAATTAGTGGATTTGGCTATTTTAGCCACACCTGTTGCTGACAGGTGTATAAAATTAAGCACACAGCCATGCAATCTCAATAGACTAACATTAGCAGTAGAATGGCCTTACAGAAGAGCTCAGTGACTTTCAATGTGGCACCGTTATAGGATGCCACCTTTCCAACAAGTCAGTTCGTCAAATCTCTGCCCTGCTAGAGCTGCCCCTGTCAACTGTAAGTGCTGTTCTTGTGAAGTGGAAACGTCTAGGAGCAACAATGGCTCAGCCGTGGAGTGGTAGGCCACACAAGCTCACAGAACGGGACCGTGTGCTGATGTAACCGATGTGAAATGGCTAGCTAGTTAGCGGGGTGCGCGGTAATAGCGTTTCAATCGGTGACGTCACTCGCTCTGAGACCTTGAAGTAGTTGTTCCCCTTGCTCTGCAAGGGCCGTGGCTTTTGTGGAGCGATGAGTAACGATGCTTCGAGGGTGGCTGTTGTCGATGTGTGCAGAGGGTCCCTGGTTCGAGCCCAGGTGGGGCGAGGAGAGGGACAGAAGCTATACTGTTACACTGAAGTGCATAAAAATAGTCTGTCCTCAGTTGCAACACTCATTACCGAGTTCCAAACTGCCTCTGGAAGTAACATCAGCACAATAACTGTTCGTCGGGAGCTTCATGAAATGGGTTTCTATGGCCGAACAGCCGTACACAAGCCTAAGATCACCATGCCAAGCATCGCAATGCCAAGCATCAGCTGGAGTGGTGTAAAACTCACCGCCAATGGATTTTGGAGCAGTGGAAACCTGTTCTCTGGAGTGATGAATCATGCTTCACCATCTGGTAGTCAGACGGACAAATCTAGGTTTGGCGGATGCCAGGAGAACGCTACTTGTTTAATGGTTTGGGCTAGGCCCCTTACTTCCAGTGAAGGGAAATCTTAACGCTACTGCGTTATTTTCAGTAATGCTATGTACAATGACATCCTAGACAATTCTTTGCTTCCAACTTTGTGGCAACAGTTTAGGGAAGGCCCTTTCCTGTTTCAGCATGGCAATGCCACCGTGCACAAAGCGAGGTCCATACAGAAATTGTTTGTCGAGATTTGTGTGGAAGAACTTGACTGGCCTGCACAGAGCCCTGACCTTAACCCCATTGAACACTTTTGTGATGAATTGGTACGCCGACTGCGAGCCAGGCCTAATCGCCCAACATCAGTGCCCAACCTCACTAATGCTCTTGTGGCTGAATGGAAGTAAGTCCCCACAGCAATGTTCTAACATCTGGTGGAAATCCTTCCCAGAAGAGTGGAGGCTGTTACAGCAGCAAAGGGTGGGACCAACTCTATATTAATGACCATGATTTTGGAATGAGAAGTTCAACAAACAGGTGTCCACATACTTTTGGTAATGTAGTGTAGCTACTATAAATGATAGACTGTAGTTTAAATCAAATTAGGCTGTTCATTAGGCTATTCTGTTTTCCTAGACACAAGTGAAGACTGATCAAGGCATGTGGGGAAAGCTAGAACGACAGAACTATAATATTGGATTGAAAAACTATTTCCTAATGGTAGAATAAAAGGACAATATTTCTGAAATGGAGAAAATCTGTTTTACACCCTTGCTGTCTAATCTTTATGCCAACTGTCTAGCCTCCCATTATATGAGTGGAAGCTCGTGTTGTTCAAGCTGACCAGTGACCTATTTTCAGTAACGTTATGGCAGGGGGGTGGGGTTGAGGAGTGGTTAAATAAGAGACCCTTTTCGCATATCTAGCTATCTGATATTATAGGGCATTTTACAGACTGTGATTGCCAGCTCAATCTAGCTAGCTAATGTTAGTTGGTTAGCAATCTAACGTCAGCCCCTACTAGATATACAGCTTGCTAGCTACGAGTGCACTGCAGCTTAAATACATTTTTGTTTTACTAGCTAGCTGCTAGTTAGTTAGCAAGTGGCTACCAATGAGTCAATATTCGTTTTTTTGTTTAGAAAATGGCTAAACCCAACTAGCTAGTTAATGCTGGCTACCTAGCTAGCACTGCAGCTGACTAGCTAACATTAGCTAGCCAACTGTTGTTGACTTGCTAGCTATATCAGACTGTAACCATTTTTCAAAAAAAATATAATAATCTGTCATCGGAATGAAAACTTACGTGTTTGAGGCACAAGCAAAATTGCTGCGACAATTTCAGACTTCTGCTAACTAGGTATAGTAGCTGGTTTAGCAAGCATGCCACTCCTACACCTCCTCGCGGTGCTATGCAACCAGAGCTTGGGGGTGTCCGAAATTATTTAAATCAAATGATATTAAAACATTTAGGATAACATGATTTTCTTTAGTTTTTCTGTTGACATACTTGGGGGGGAAAAAATCACTAAATCTTCTTTGTAATTCAGCTTTGGATACGGGCTCTCAAGTTTGGGGCCATTCGGGGGGGGGGGCTCCATTTTCCTGTGCAAGTGGCAGACTCCTAGAGTCCTCTGGGAGATTACACACGGGGACCACTCACTGTCCTCTTTTTTTCAGGGTGTCACTGCCTCTTGTGGGGTCAAGACAACCATCTTTTGGCTCCCAAAGGCCAGCCAGGAGAGGGACACCCAGCCAGGAGAGGGTGTCTTCTTCTCGAATGAGGTTTAACGGAGGTTGGCATCCAATAAATGTTGCATTACCGCCACCTACCAGACTGGAGTAAAACTCAACTATACTTTGCTTGAAAAAAATAATAAAACAAAATACCCTACTATCGAACACTACATTGCTAAAAAATACACATAAAAAAATAATGTATGCCATACTCCACTATTTAAATCGATTTAGTCCTACTTCAGGCCAACAACCTGAAAGGATGGAACACCACCACTTAACAGACCCTGTAACTCTTCTGACATCAAATCTCGCACACCCCAATACCTCTCTGCAGCTGCCACCAAAACCTCTATTTTATGTGACTACGTTCCATCCCTGCAGTACAGTTGATAACCATTGCTATATATGCCAAAAATCCAATCTTACTGAAACATATATTACTTGTTGTTTTATCCCTCTGTACTGGTTCTACTACTCTATCTACTACTCACACCACTCCTCTCCGGATCCCTCCCCCTTGACCCATCTTCCTCTATTTTCTTCACTGCCTCAGCATGTGACATCTTCTGCACTACTCTAACCCTGGAAACCTCAACCTACCTCTCTCGCACAGGATTTTTTTTGATCCCCAGCCCCATGGGCACTCCTACAATTAACACATGCCAATTTCCCCAATGCTACACATTCCTTTGTCCTTCTGCACACTTCTCACACCTAGGAACCTCCCTTCTACAGACTGCTGCCACATGCCCATAAGCTTGACACCTGTAACAACGTAATGTATTTGGCACAAGAGATCGTACAGGATAACATATTTCCTAACATCACTTTGTCGGGCAAAGACTCAACATCAAAATGCAAAAGAACAGACAATGACTCTTCTGTTTCACCAGTCACGCCACCCTGTCTGCGTCACATCAAATGACGAGCATCACAAACACAGAGAATCTTCCCCTTCACTTGGTCAGCTTTCAGTTGGTACCTCTCTCTCTCTTAGACCTCCTCTGCCTCTCTTTTTTCCTTCCATTCCTCCTCCGAATTCCAAGTATTAGTCTCCTTATGATAATACTGCACTTCCCCTGACATACATAGTGTTCTTGCCTTCTCAAGGGACGCCATTTAACCGGCTGTCGCAATCTCCGTACAATCAGCACGAACCCCTCGGGATGTAGCGCTCAACAGTGCATCCCACTTATAAAGCCCAGGAGAGGGTGTGGTGGCTCTGAGGTTCAAGTTCTCCTCTTTGGACTTCTGTTAAAATCAGACTCAATCTATTATCCCATTAGGCCTACTCATCCCTCTCTTTCATGAATGATTGTGAGATATTACTACTTACCTGTAATGTATTCTTCAACATTTAAAGGGGCAATCTGTGGTTGAAACAATAAGAAAAGCAACACCCCACCTCTGTTTTGGTAAAAAGCTGAGGGGCGGGCCTGGAGACATGTAACCACTCTCAAATTCATAGACAGAGCAATGGATGCAAGGACTGCCCAGCCAATATATCAAGGTTATAGTTCTAAGTATGTTGTGCAGTGTTTGTTTGTGCAGTGTTTGTTTGCATGTACAATGTTTACAAACATTGGAGTAACAAGTGTAGCAACTGCAGCTTGCCCCTTTAAAGTGATAACAATTTGCATAGGGTAGGCCTATCACCAGAAAGGTTGAGATAATTCAGCTAATTATTATTTTTGTGGATATTCATTCAATTCAACCCTTGTTAGGCTACATTGTTAGATCCTCCACCTATTATTATACTGGTTGAAGATGTTGCAGTAGCCCAGTTATTGCAACAACTCTGTTCCAGGACATGGATATTAAGAACACTTCTCACGTGCCTTGAGCAGGGCAAACCATCCTGCTGTATTGGAAAAGGTAGGTCAATTGCCGTGAGCAATGCTTTGCGGCCTCCCTTATCGGTTTCATGACTCAGTTAACGAGTCGTTATAATATTAACACAGAAAAACAAAAGACAATAACCCCAGGCTCTTCAACCAGCAGGGCAAGAGAAGATGTATTTCAGGACTGGGAAAAACAACCCGTGTGAGTAGCCTATAGGCATAATAAAATCTGTACGATATTATTGGTTCGCGGATTGTATAAAGTTTGGCAATTGTGTAGCGTTTCGCTGCTTGTTACAATTTGGCAGACTAAACGATAAACAAACTGGAAGCATTAAGAAGTTATTGAGACTGTTCACGGTACGTGACTTTTGAATAAACTTGTCTCCATATTGCTTTCTGCAGTTAATTTCTAGGATGTCACCTCTACTGACGCTCGCAGTATTTGTCTGTCTGCCTCTGCTGGAGTTCGGGACAATGGCTCGACCATCTCTCAGTGGCACAGCGGAAACGCCATCGAGTACGACAGACAGGATATCAAATGGAAGCCGACAAGAGGTATCAACAGCCGAACATTTAGACGCGGCTTTTGAGGAGCAGGTGAGAATATTGTGGAAGCCCGTCTATGCATTACAGCTTTGCACATTTTTCTAACTTGATCATTCAGAATATTTCGAGAGTGCTCTTCTCGACGATTTGATGGCCTGATAAATCCTACCCCCTCTAACCTATGTGAACTTTCCTCCACATCTAAATGTGATGAGTTTACGGCATATTTCAGAGACAAGATAACCAACATTTGGCTTAGTATCAGACTTGATTAGAAGTTTGATTTGTGCCCTAGCCTGTCAGGTAAAGGCACTATGGATTTATTTTCCCTGGTTGACACAGACATGCTCAGGAAAGTGATTTCACAATTTCAGTCTTATACTTGCCTTCTCGATCCAAGCCCCCCTTTTTCAAAACAGTTTTTAATTGCATCTCTGAAGAAGTGAAAGCTATTGGTAATTACTCCCTGTTCACAGGCACTTTCCCCACTGCACAAACTTATATGGTGAAATCCCTTCTGGAGAAAAGTATTCTAGATTCGTCAGCTTTTAGAATTTTTCAGTCAATCTCCAACCTTCCATTCGTCAGCAAAATTCGGGATAAATAGATTTTCAAACAGTTAAGTGATTTTTATTTTTATTTTTTTTAATGCCAACTGTATAAAAAAAAATCCAATCTTGTTTTCGAACCCACCACAGCACAGAAACAGTGGTAAATGATCTTAGAGCCAACACAGATGCCAAACAGCTCTGTCCTTGTACTCTTGGATTTAATTGCTGCATTCAGCACTGTTGAACATGATGCCCTTCTGGACAGACTGGAGAGGTGGGTTAGCCAATTTCTAAATTGGTTTAGGACCTATTTAACTGGTCGAGAGTTTTTGTCACCCTTCGTGAACATAACTCAGAGAAAATATATATCACATGACACGTTCCACAATGTTCGATTTTTGGTCCGGTGCTGTTCAGTTTATGTGTTACCCCTTGACAGCGTTATTAGAAAGCACAAGACCGAGGTACTTAGTGTTGGAGCCAAAGCACAGAGATATAATCTGGCCGCACATTTTAATTCACGGGTGATAAAGATAAAACACCAAGTATAAAACCTAGGTGTTGTTTTTAGATTCTGAACTAAACTTCGATTCACACATTAGGAATGTGACCAAAATAGCTTTTTACCACCTGAGGAACATTGCCAAGGTGCGGTCGTTTCTTTCTCAGGCTGATACAGAGACTCAAACTATCCCAAAGCCTGGGACCAAGAGGCATGGAGAGGCAGCCTTTAGTTATTACGTCCCCAGCCTCTGGAATAACTTGCCAGGGAACCTGAGGGGGGCCGAAACTGTGGACATATTTGAGAGTGGGTGGTTTTTAGTCGTTCAGGTTTTGTCACTTTTTTGTTTTTTATCTTATGTTTGTTGTTTAGTAAATATTTTATTTTCATTGTTGATTTTTTTTTTTCCTGTGAAGCACATCACGTGGCGTTCCATGTCAAATGTGCTGTTAAATAAAGCTTGATTTTTATTTTATATTCTCCAGGCATCTCAAATATCTGAATTTGGCCTCAGTATATCAGTGATACAACTTCATTTCACAGCGATATTATGGAAGTAATAGTTGATAAGGTTACAACTTAAACTTTCAGGAGAGACACTGATGTCAACAAGACACTAAACCTAAATTGCATCAGTAAAAAGGGGTTGTACTAAATTGCATCAGTTGAAAATTAGCCGGCTGGCTAAAACTGTCACTTTTACAGTAATATTCATTAATGTGCGCTATCCCTGTAAAACAAAATTGAATAAATTAAAAATATAAAGTAGCCTAGCTATTATAAGTCTCATAATGGCAGTGTTTTAACAGTAATGATTATCCTTCTTGCCGACAATTTCAGCTGACAATTTACTCTTGTCAATACCTTTTTTCCAGGTCTACTACTTGCACCGTCTGTTCCATCAGTATGGAGACAACGGGACCCTGTCCTATAAGGGCCTTCAGATGTTACTGGGCAGCCTGGAACTAGGGCAGGTCAGTGTGTTGGAGATCAGCCACCAAGGGTTGAGGCACAACCATAACACTCTGACACCCCCTCACCCACAATCTCATGATCATGAAGATCAGGAAACGGACACCCCCAGTCCTAGTAGACCTATTCAACCACCCCCCTCTGTAAAAGCATCCAGGTGAGATACAGATATTGCAACTGATTTGATTCCATGATTGTTAGAGATGTGTGATATACAGTGCCTTCAGAAAGTATTCACACGCCTTGACTTTTTCCACATTTAAAATTGATTACATTTGATTTATTTTGTCACAGGCCTACATACTGTACAATACCCCATAATGTCAAAGTGGAATGTTATTTTTTTAAACTAATTAATAAAAAATTAAAGCTGAAATGTCTTGAGTCAATAAGTATTCAACCCCTGTGTTGTGGCAAGCCTAAATAAGTTCAGGAGTAAAACATTTGCTGAACGAGACACTTAAGTTGCATGGACTCGGTTGTGCAAAAATTTTGTTTAACATGATTTTTGTACCCCACACATACAATTATCTGTAAGGTCCCTCAGTCGAGCAGTGAAATGAGAACTTGTTCTCAACTAGCCTACCTGGTTAAATAAAGGTGAAAAAATTTAAATAAATCGAACACAGATTCAACCACAAAGACCAGGGTGGTTTTCCAATGCCTCACAAAGAAGGGCACCTATTGGTAGATGGGTAAAAAAACTGACTTTGAATATCCCTTTGAGCATGGTGAAGTTATTAATTACACTTTGGATGGTGTGACAATACACCCAGTCTCTACAAAGATACAGGTGTCCTTCCTAACTCAGTTTCCGGAGAGGAAGGAAACCGCTCAGGGATTTCACTATATGGTGACTTTAAAATGGTTACAGAGTTTAATTGCTGTGATAGGAGAAAACTGAGGATGGATCAAGGGGTGTGAATACTTTCTGAAGGCACTCTATGTAGCTACTTTGAAGTACTGAGGTTTTGGCATTCTAGTGTTCATTAAGCTATGAATAGTTACACAATGACACCTGAATAAACTGTGCTGCCTCTTCTTCTCAACCCCCTCTGAAAGAACCCCACAGCCTGGGATATCAGGGCCTGCTGGATCTGGGTCTGAAGAGGGCAGCGCATTATCCTCTGATCATGTGGTTAAGGAAGAAATTCTTCTGTGGTCATCCCCTAGTGCACACTCTATTCCTGTCCAAGGAATGTTTGACTCCCTTGTGTCAAATCACCCCACTACGAGGCATCTTCATGGGAACGTGAGTAGTCAATAAAAAACAGTTGATTTGGCTAATGTTTTGTGACAAATGCACAAAGTTAACAACTGAATTCCGCTTACTTTTCCTGGCTAAATGTCATCCTCTCAGGTGATGGTTTTTATTCAAAATTGTTAAGATAAGGAGAAAGTTAAAGGAAAAGGGTGTTCTGTGGTACATGCCTGGCCAATGAATTTTTTGGGTCCATTTTGTCAAAATAAACCACTCTTAGAGTTAATGAGAAAATCTACTATCAAAACATTCCCCATACATAAACAGTTTCTGTGGACAGTGATGACTTTTAACCCTTTCCTTTTCACAGTGTCTGAACGTTACTCAGCTGTTGTGGAATTTCGGTCTGGAAAAGGCATCCCACATCACTCCTGCTCACTTCACCCTCCTGTGCCCAGCTCTGCTGTACCAGATTGAGAGTGGCGTGTGTCTACGCCACCCAGAAACACACAGTGCGGAGTCAGAAAGGAGTGTGACTTTCCTCAAAGGTGCATTAATGAAACTACCAGCTATGACAGGAAATGATTTATCGATATAGTATGTTTTAAAACTCACTGCATCTCTTTATAAGTTGGAGCAAAGGGGCATAACTTTACATTTATGACACACCTAGGCTTAACATAACCCTGGAAACTACAATACCCTATTGACCAAGCAGAATGAATACAACATCTAAATGAATACAATATATTGTTTGTTTTGCAGCTCTGGGATGGAGCTCCTTGGCTCTGGTTGTGATCAGCCTGCCGTCTCTGCTGGCTCTGAGCCTGGTACCCCTCCTGCCACCCGCCCGCCTCCATTCCTTCCTCTGCCCAATGACAGCCCTGGCTGTGGGGACGCTGTGTGGAGATGCCTTGCTGCATCTCCTGCCTCACGTAAGTACCCATCAAACTGTCAAACACTAAATAAATACCAGTGCTGCTGTCTCTGTTTAGTCATGGAGGGTGAAGTTGTAAAATCTATTAGTAAATGTTGTAAGGTAAAACCTGTTGCTGATAGTGAAAACCGTGTCTTGTTGCATCTGTGTCCTGCAGGCCAAGACTGGGCCACACTCAACCCACTCTGAAGAACAGGACTCTATTCTGAAGGGCCTTTGCGTGCTGGGAGGTTGCTACCTCCTTTTCATCTTTGAGAGCCTTCTAGGACTGAGGACCCATTACAAGGTTAGCTGGATTAAGAGAATAAAGGGGCGAGTTTAATGCTGTTGTCACTGTTTTATAATACACTGTGCATAGTATACTGAACAAAAATATAAATGCAACAATTGTAAAGATTTTGCTTAGTTAGTCAATTGAAATAAATTCATTAGGCCATAATCTATGGATGGGTGGGCCTGGGAGGGCGTAGGTCCACCCACTTTGGAGCCAGGCTGACCCACTGAGGAGCAAGGCCCAGCTGGCACCTAGCCAAACTCAGCTAAGTGAACCGAACGAATGTGCTCGCATATCCCCTTTAAAAGACATTAGCTAGAAAAGCGACAATAGTATTGTTTGTCCATCTTGAGATGCCGTAGCCAGTATACACTTCCTCATAAATCAGAATGAATCTGTCATTCATTTTTACGTTTTTGCAGAGATCTTAGTTGCACAATTTTTTAATCTAACCAAGATGTGTTGTGCAGTATTTTTCAAGTACATTTTTTGTTGTTGTTGAACGACAACAAACACTTAATTGAAGAATCCCTACTGTTGACCAATCACTGACGAAGGGGTGTAGACTTCGGCTTCTGAACTTCGGCTTGCCTCAAGAATGTTTTTGCGTGTGCACAAAAAGCCCCAAAAAAACCCTGCCGAAGACCAAAACAAACAAACATGTCACAAAATATGCCCAAACTGTTTCGGATGGGAAGCATGAGGACGCCTTTAGGCCCTATTCTCACTATGAGATATGAAGACGTCTGAGGAGCAGGGGTGGCGAAAGACAATTCTACTTTTCAATTCACATTACATCCTTGCCTAACATTTTGTTGTAGCTGGCCACATTACATCCTTGCCTAACATTTTGTTGTAGCTGGCCACATTACATCATTGCCTAACATTTTGTTGTAGCTGGCCACATTACATCATTGCCTAACATTTTGTTGTAGCTGGCCACATTACATCCTTGCCTAACATTTTGTTGTAGCTGGCCACATTACATCCTTGCCTAACATTTTGTTGTAGCTGGCCACATTACATCCTTGCCTAACATTTTGTTGTAGCTGGCCACATTACATCCTTGCCTAACATTTTGTTGTAGCTGGCCACATTACATCCTTGCCTAACATTTGTTGTAGCTGGCCACATTACATCCTTGCCTAACATTTTGTTGTAGCTGGCCACATTACATCCTTGCCTAACATTTTGTTGTAGCTGGCCACATTACATCCTTGCCTAACATTTTGTTGTAGCTGGCCACATTACATCCTTGCCTAACATTTTGTTGTAGCTGGCCACATTACATCCTTGCCTAACATTTTGTTGTAGCTGGCCACATTACATCCTTGCCTAACATTTTGTTGTAGCTGGCCACATTACATCATTGCCTAACATTTTGTTGTAGCTGGCCACATTACATCATTGCCTAACATTTTGTTGTAGCTGGCCACATTACATCCTTGCCTAACATTTTGTTGTAGCTGGCCACATTACATCCTTGCCTAACATTTTGTTGTAGCTGGCCACATTACATCCTTGCCTAACATTTTGTTGTAGCTGGCCACATTACATCCTTTGTCCGCAGCTCAAATTGACCTTAAATATTACAGTAGCCAGTATGCACATGTAACAGTGTATGTTCCGTCCCTCTCTTCGCCCCAACCCGGGCTCGAACCAGGGACCCTTGCACACATCAACAACTGACACCCCACGAAGCATCGTTACCCATCGCGCCACAAAAGCCAAGGCCCTTGCAACGCAAGGGGAAACCCTACTTCAAGTCTCAGAGCGAGTGACGTCACTGATTGAAATGCTATTAGCGCGCACCACCGCTAACTAACTAGCCATTTCACATCGGTTACACACAAACTATTCAACAATGATAGAAACGTTTCTTCTAAAACACAATACATTATTGAATAATGCAACAATTTACAAGCATGTATCTGCAGACAATTAGTGTTTATTTTCTCGTCTGTAGGCTTCACTCATTAAATGTTATCTTCAAGACAAAAGCACCGAGTTGCTATAATAGCATGTCTTCATTAAGTGACATTAGCCTATCGAAAAATGAATGATTAAACCTCTAATACGAATATGAAGGTACATTAGGCCTACCTTACAACATTACAACAAAGCAGGCTTCATCATGCAAATATTACATGTGGTAAAAGCAAATTGCGACAAAATGTGGGTATAAGTGAATTCACTGCAAGGAGCTGTTTTATACGGAAGCCCATAAACGCCACAAAATAAATAAAATGACTCATGATTTGTCAATGTGCACAATTCGTCTGTGCTTCAGTCTGATCAGCAGTAGCCTACTGATAACAACCACAGCTTCAGGTAGCCTAGAGAAGCCTATGCGATCTGATCCCATCTGGGCTTGGCCAGGAGAAAAATAATCATGATTTTTATAGCCTCAGCTTTGTATTTATAGCCTAAAATAGGCCCATTTTATTTGTATTCTGAGAAAATGTAAATTTGATCAAATTTGGGTTATGTTCACACTTCAGGTGGCTAGGCTACTTTAGGCCTTTTTAATAAAAAAAATGACTGACTGGAATGAATCAACACAATAGTGATGACATACTTTGAGTATCTTTTTCATTACAGATGCAAAGGCCTACACGATGCAACCAGCCATACAGCGAACTCGGCACTGTTCTTTTTTTTGTCCAATCGTAGTTGTCTCTGTGTAAAGGGTTTTAAAGTTGTCATCCTCCCTAGGGCCAGAAGTTATATATTTTTAAACCATATGACGTGATTAGAAAATGATCTGGTCCCATTATAGCCCATTACAGCTGATTTATTACTATGTCATACACTACAACTAGGGTCCAGAGTTGGTTAGGTTAGCCTACTACCAGATCAGGAAAAACTCTGGGCCCCAGGAAACAATCCCCCCTCCCACTCTAGGACGTGTGGTGCTTACTTGTTTTTGATCCCCATTAGCTTTTGATCCCCATTAGCTTTTGCAGAAGCAGCAGCTACTCTTCCTGGCGTCCACACAAAACATGACAAGTAACAAAACACTGATACGCTGAGAGAAGGAAAGTCACACAAACTAAAAATTCAACAATATACAAACAATTACAACAAAGTGTCTGTGTGTGCGCCACCTCTGAAATCACCACACAATGCTACAAATGAAAAAACATATCCTATTTGTACGATCTACATTTCTATATTTGTATGATCTTCCATAGTTTTATGTAGCTCAGTGCAACCGGCAGCTACTGCGAAAATGTCCGAAATATAACAGGCTGTTACTGCAATTTCAGGTAAAAATCTATAAAAAGTCTCATATTAGGAAAATGTATACATTTCAGCTGTTTCAAAAACATTGCTCTGCTGTTACCATTTATACTGTAGGAGTGTTGGTTCAACGAGACAATTGTGTTTACGCTGCCCTGCTTCAAGGGGGCAACTGTCGGGCGAGTGTGCACTACCTCCGGCGGTAGCGGTCGACACGTAGCAAGTTCACATTTTAATATGTGTAGCCGACGGTATTTTTACAAAAAGTGTTGTAAGTGTGAAGAGGTTCTATATTGTCTTTGTTAGGAAAGCAGGGTGGATTGATTGGTCTTGTAGTTTAGTTTATTAATTCAACCATTAAAAAAAAAAACAAGCACACACAAAACTTGCAAAAGCCATACATGCACGTGAGTAAAATCATCGAGGATAACACACAAAGTCTGGGGCTTATTCCATTGTGGTCCTCTTAAGACAAGATGGCTAAACAAGATCGAACACAGTATGGCAGTGAAATAATAAAACAAAAACATCTCATCATTGCAGTTACATCATAGGGGTTATTCATATGGGCACAGAAGACATCAAACATATTTTTAAAGCTGCCCAGAGAGGACGTTGTTTTTATGGGCAGAGGCAACTCATTCCATTCAGAGGCTCCAGTATACAAGAAAGTATCTTTCCCAGCATTACTCCTGAACCTGTATAAGCACACATCAGCAACACCTGATCTGGTGCTGTGATTGTGTGCATCCCTAACATGAGGAAAGTAATCACTTAAATATCTGGGGGCAGGATCATAAATACTCTTGTAAACCAAACCGAGTCTAATCTGGGACACCCTAGCCTCAAAAGGCAACCAGTTTAGTTCCTGAAAGCAGCTCCTGCTTATATGAGTATGTGGACTCACCTTCAATACTACCCTGATCAGCTTATTCCGGGCTATCTGGAGCTTCCCCTTCATCAGTTTAGATAAGCCCCCAAACCAGGAAGTACTAGCGTAGTCAAAATGGCATTGAATAAGGGCAGTAGCTAGCACTTTCATGGAGTCCTTATCAAGCAGCTTGGACTTTCTAGCCAAAAACTTAGTCCTGGCATTAACCTTCCCTAGCACTTTATTGGCCATGCTCACACCTCCCAAGCTTCCATCAAGGATTCATCCCAAGTAGCTAACAGATTTTAGTAGTCAGCACCTCACCCTCTAACTCCACTCTGATTTCAGACGACCTACTCAATTTAGGTCTGGATCCAAAAATAATTGCTTCAGTTTTCCCTAAGTGCAGAGATAGCTTATCTCCAAGCCATTTGCTAATGTTAGTAAGCTCTATGCTAAGTATGCTCTTCAACATAGTTTTACTTTTGTGAGACACCAGAAGTGTAGAGTCATCTGCATAAAGAAAAAGACGGCAAGAACAAGCATCTTTCATATACAATAAAAACAGCAGAGGCCCAAGCACGCTCCCCTGCAGAACGCCTCAAATCATTGGTTTTGCCTGAGACAGTGAACCATTAACCTATACTACTTGGATTTTACTTAGTCGGTGTTGCCTTGAGTCATACAACTTTCGCAGGCACGGATGGGTAAAAAAAAAAGAAAACACGACGCGGCTGTTATCGCCTCTCTCCATGTGCCAACTTTGTCCGCGGCTGCACCACCTGAAACACTCGCGGACTGTTCAGTCTAAAGGAGGATGCTTATTAAAAAAAAGAGAGAAATGTCTAAAATATCGCCATCTTATCACCTCATTATGACATTTTTTTGTAAAAAAAACCTCTCCAAACTTGCTCCTTGCTCCCTTCCTGATAAATAGGACTTTACCCAACCTAGAGGGATACTGCTTAACCCCAGTGCCTCCAGTTTGGAGATTAGGAAACAGTGATTAACTATCAAAGGCCTTCTGTAGGTCAAGCAGTACCATTCCACACAGATTTCCCTCATAAATCTCTTTCCTGATGAATTCAGTCAAGTAAAGTAGACATGAATCAGTGGATTATATTTTTCTAAAACCCGACTGGAATATCATACATTAGACCCATTAGTATTCAGTTGTGAATGTTTTACTCATATGGACATTTTTTTTTAATGCTCTTTCTTTTGTCATCAGAAGGCTAAGAGGAAGGAGCAGAACACCAGTATAGAGCTGTATCCAGAGAGGGAGCTTACTGCTCTGCAGAGTGAGACACAATCCTCTGAGCACGGTCATGGTCACGGCCATTCACATGGCCCACCTTCCAAGGAGGAAGCTGGGATAGGAAGCTTGGTGTGGATGGTGGTTATGGGAGACGGGATCCACAACCTTACTGATGGTCTGGCAATTGGTGCAGCTTTTTCTCAGAGTCTGGCTGGAGGTCTCAGCACCACGATAGCGGTGTTCTGTCATGAGCTTCCTCACGAGCTAGGTATACAAGAAAACCTTCCCTTTCAACTGAGTGTACAAAACATTAAACAGCTTCTCTTTCCATGACATAGACTGACCAGGTGAATCCAGGTTAAAGATATGATCACGTGTTAAATCCACTTCAATCAGTGTAGATGAAGGGGAGGAGACAGGTTAAAGAAGGATTTTTAAGCCTTGAGACAATTGAGACACAGATTGTGTATCTGTGCCATTTGAAGGTGAATGGGCAAGACAAGTTATGGTAGTAGGTGCCAGGCGGACCAGTTTGCGTGTGTCAAGAACTGCAACACTGCTGGGTTTTTCACTCAACAGTTTCCCGTGTGTATCAAGAATGTTTCACCACCCAAAGGACATCTAGCCAACTTGACAACTGTGGGAAGCATTGGAGTCAACATGGGCCAGAATCTCTGTGGAACGCTTTTGACACCTTGTAGATTCCATGCGCCATTGATTTGAGGCTGTTCTGAGGGCGAAAAGAGGAAGATGCAACTCAATATTAGGTTTGGTGTTCTTAATGTTTTGTACACTCAGTGTATGTACTGTAGGCTACAAAGGTACAATGCATCATAAAATCCATGTTCAAATTTTCAGGTATACCTCTGCTCTGTAATGTTCCATTGAGTATACGGTTCATTCAATGTGTTGACTGTCTGTGTAGGTGACCTGGCAGTGCTGCTAGGAGCAGGGTGGCCTGTTCGCCGACTAGTTCTCTTCAGTGCTGTTTCAGCCCTGCTGGGCTTCGTGGGACTGCTGACTGGCTCTGTCCTGGGCCACCAGTCCGCTCAGATCTCCCCCTGGATCCTCACCCTCACCGCTGGGGTCTTCCTCTACGTGGCCCTTGCTGACATGGTGAGCCACTAGAGTGGATCGATTTCCACACGTACATTTTCACACTAAACACACTGACAACTGCTGATGTAAATAGGGCTTTATAAGTACCATTGATTTAATGATACTGCCAACCATACTGTGCTGGCTGATATCTTCTTTTCACATTGTCCTTTCCAGCATGGTGGATGTGTAAACAGGCCAGGGCCCGGTTTCCTTATAGCGATGAAACTTAGGCTTATGAGTGTTTTAACAATGCATCTTTCCTACAATGGCCGACGATGTAATATATTTCCTTAAACGCTGGTTTTTGGTTTTTCCTTTCAATTAAGACCTAGACAACCAGGTGAGGGGAGTTCCTTACTAATTAGTGACCTTAATTCATCAATCAAGTACAAGGGAGGAGCGAAAACCCGCAGACACTCGGCCCTCTCTGAAATGAGTTTGACACATGCCGCCCAATAATAATGCACAAAATCAAGATTTGGCAAATTGACAGTAGCCAAAAGGCAAAATAGAACTACATTGAATGAACATGACATTTATTTAAATACAGTATATAGGCCTTTGTAGTCTATACTGTAGGCTATTTATCAGTTTATTTGGAACATCTTTTTATCATTTGGGAATTTATCAGTTGTTAGAGACCGATAAACATCTTAATTCTATGTTTAGTGGAGATCGTGACAGTTGGGAAAAAACACATCTAACAGGTAAGTACCTGTTCTATGAGTGGTCAGTAAATAACAAGCAACTTTAGTAACAATGGTTTGGGTTAACAGCTTGGAGATTTAACCTCCTATGAAAGGTTCTAATGATGAAATGAGCCTTAAGATGCTTTTGGGAAACCGGGCCCAGCTCAGTACAACTCAGCTGGGCTCCGTGGTGTGAAAATGTCACATTATTTCCCCTCAATAGTTACCTGAGATGCTTCATGGTGATCCTGGCCCGATGGGACCCTGGACTCGCTTCCTGCTACAGAACCTGGGTCTGTTGGCAGGGGGAGCCATCATGTTGTGTATCGCTCTGTTTGAGGACCACATCGCCTTCAACCTGGGTGACGTCTGACGCAATGGGAAGGATATGAGTGGATCAATATCAAGAACCTCAAAGTAGACTTCATTTACAGTACTTTAAAGGCCTGAAAAACATGATTCGAGATGACCTCAATTAAGTACCAGCTTCACTTTTAGAGCACTCTGAGGCACGAGATTCCACATTTTTAGTAATTTAGCAGACATTCTTATCCAGAGCGATTTACAGGAGCAAGTGCCTTGCTCGATGGCACAGGACATTTTTTTTTCTTCTTCTAGTCGGCTCAGGGATTCGAACCATCAACCTTTCTGTTACTGGCCCAACCGCTAGTCTACCTGCTGCCCTACTGACACAATTTGACGGTTAATGTAAACAACCCGTGAGCCAATCATCTGGCCCAGCAGGACGAGTATCACATGGCCAAGAGAATGGCACTGTACACAATTTAGCTTTCTTATTACCATGTTCTCTTTTTAAATGTAGTGTGCAACTTGTCTTTTCCTATATCATGAATGTATTTTTATGGAAATTGAAAAAATCTTGAGTCAATTTCAGAATGTTTTGCATGGGTTGAACCACACTGGCAGGAAGTGCAAAACATATGTAGACTTTCAATATCCAACATGTCCTTTTGTTTTTGTTTTTTTAATCTTGAATAACCATGTCAAATTCACCAATAAAGGTGTCCCTTTTAAAATCTGACCATGACTCCAGAGCACTTCTTACTAGTTGTACATCTAGGAATCAAATCATAACACATGATGCAGTGAGTATTTATCAATAGCACTTTATTTAAAACACAACCAACCCTAAGCCACAATACTGAATGACAAGACCAATTGGCTGCAGCAAACATTGTATAAAATAGATTTAGATTCAATGTTTAAATCATTTTAACGTCAAAGATTGATGCAGATTAGTCTGAAATTGTGAATGAATGATCTTACATATCTGTAACAAATTACAATTTACATAGTTCACACAATGGAAAAACAAGGCAAAGTGCTTTTGGGATCAATTGCATTATTGTCAAATAAAGAAATGGCTTGAGGTTTTGGAGGGACAGTGGATGGGGAGTGAGACGGGGTGTTCCTCTCCTTGTGTGGGAATGAGGGGCAGGACGAGAGTGTCTGTCTGGTCAGAAACCAGACCTCTCACCCTGTCCTCTATTGCCATGGAATTAAAGCTAGAATCTTTAGTTCCTACATTCATTTCTGGACTTTAATGTTATATAGCAATTTTATTCTTCAAAGAATATAATTTGACTCAAACTAAGTTCAACGCTCATACTCCATTTAAAACCCCAAATATGTTTTACAATGTTGGTAAACAAACACTGTATAGCCTCAACATGGTTAACTATATTTTATATCATGGGTGGTCAGTCCTTGCATCCATAACTCTGTCCATGAATTTGAGTGGTTACATTTCTCCAGGCCCATCTGTCAGCTTTTTACCAAAACAGAGGTGGGGTATCCGCTTTTGTTTCAATTAAGGATTCTAGCTTTAAAGCTGATACAAAGACAGTGGGAAGGCAAACACCTAGCAAGTGGATTAGTGTTTCTGAAGGCATACGGCTTGAGGGGAACAAGATTCAACCTCGTACAGAATATAATAATGTGCATATAACCGGTCTCCACTGTTAAAAATATGATATAGTACCAAAACCAGCTGTACGTACATATGCAATAACTAACCCAACCAAAATTCACATTCCAGGAAGCTGTAAACTTTAAGAGACTGTAGAGCATAACATGAAAGCAGAAGAATGGAGAAATGAGGTGTTTTAAAAAGACATCAGCATCAGTCTGGCTTCACATCCCAGTGGTATTTTGTTGTAGAAATGCGTATCATAAATCTCACGAACACACACAATTATACATACAATCAAGCACACTTCATCAAGTTGAATTATTGTTCATGGTAAAATTCTAAAGTTCCCATAGGCTGTTGTGTATATATTTGTTTGTCAAAGCAGGTGCAGATTAACTCCAACTGCAATTTATGGGAGGTAGGAAAAATGCTACTATTGAAAAAGACAAATGCAAACAAGTTAATTTACATGGATAATACCATTATATGCGAAAGTGAGAGGCGTTGACTATTCATGTTTTAACTCAGGCTACGTCATTGGTCCTGTTGCCATTGTCATCACAGGTCTAGAGCACATGCTGGTGATGGCATTTTCTACTCACAGTAGAATAGTATTTGCAGGTTTGTAAATGAGGTAAGAGTTAAATAGGGAATCTTTCCTTTCTCTGACAAACACACAGCAGGTAGACTAGGCCTATGCCAAAGTTACTACTATTCAACAGCAAAGCAGTGAAGACTGTTCTGTTACCCAACAGCAAAGCTTGCAAAACTTTTGGAATGTTTAGCTGACAAAAAACCATTTCATTGCAACTAATCATGTGCCCTGATTTAAACTCCTTTCCTGGTATGGGGTCTATAGTATTTACAATAGATAAGCCACGGAGTGAAACGGGCAACTAACCCGTAGTCGGTCTTCATCAGTTCACATTCAGTTAAGATGCTGCAGAATAAACTAAGAAATCAGCAAAGGGACCAACAAGTCACAGGATATGCCAATGAATGCATCCATTCTTCTGTATTGCTCAGGGAGCACATTAGCCACAGTGTACCTCCAACAGATGGTATCAAAATGACAGATTATGTGAATCACCATTGTGGTCCCTTACGGAGTCCAATGATAATATCTGGCCCCAGACTTCATTGTGGGTGACCACACATCTCAAGGCAATTCCCAATAGGAGGCTACACTCTGAGCTAATAATGTGCAATTGGCATTGATCCTGTGCTTATTCTAAGAGTACATCTATGTGCTTTTACAGCGAATTACTGCCAATAGTGGCAAACAATGTTTTTGAACATTTCCTTCCCCTGCTGGTTAAAAAGGTCGTTTCAAGGGGAATGTTATTCTCCAACTAATATCACAGGGCTTCCAACAATGGCCATTTTGACATGTACTCCAACATGTCAAAAGGGTGTACAGTAGGTATACACATTACCCTAAACACTGAGCTGTTCTCATGCTACACCTTTCATTCCCTACCTTTTCATTTCCATTGCCATCGATATGTCTGATGTAGACAGGCTTGGTTACTTGCCCAAAGTAACAAAAACATACATGTGCAACACTATACAAGTGTTTCTTTTAAGTAGTTGCTTGTAATGTGTAATAATTCTCTTAATGTAATCCATGGGTCACCATTTCAACAGGCCTCCATTATTGATACTAATAAAACATACATGAACAGCTTCAGAAAGCTTAACTTAGATGCACACCTTTTAAGTTTAGTGAGGGGGAATGAATGGGAGATCTCCCTTAAATGTTTCTTCTGAAAACAAGGGATTTCAGAATTCCTTTAATACACTTAATTTACGGCCAGACAATATTTCATTTGATACGGAGGAAGATGCATACATACACACCTAGACATGCAATTAAAATATTCACATTCAAGGAGATTGAATCCCAAAAATGCCATCTAAAAACGCCTCTAACACAATACACACAGTTAATGAATCAGTCAAATGATCTTGTGCATGGTCCCCCTTATGAGAAAGCAGCTTTGATACTCAATCACAGTTCTAAGAATGCAGTTCTTCACATCCTAGTGCCACTTCTCTGGATGCGAAGCAGCAAGGAGAGGTTACAATCCCACTTGCATTAACCAGCTACAGAAAGTATATTTTTTTTACATGAGGAAGCAAATGATAAGTTTATTGCACTCGTCTTTTTCATCCACTTCAAAAAGGGAGGTCAGCTTAAAAAGCGAGGATGATTCATCACGCCCTAATGCTACTAGAATACGACGCCTGTTATATTAGACCACTTCAACAGAATGATCACATGCTTAACACTGCACACCGCTACTGAGGAACCACTACTTTTAATAATGCAAAAACACCACACGGTTACAACCAAAACATTATCATTATTACTTTTATGTACCCTAATATGACTTCACAACCTGAACTATTCTGTACAGTTAGCACATCTAAGTATAAATACATCTAAATTGATATGCTCAGACTACAGTTACTGGTAATGACTATCCAATCCCATGGTTTCCTTCTCTTTGTGACCCCCTCGCTCTAACTCTTCTTGGCTCTAACTGCCACAGCATTGAGAGACATCTTTGCTTGGAGGTATCGTCAAAGAATATGGTTCCATGTTTGGATTTGTGCTTTCAAAAAAATACTCCAATATTGGTGTCCAACATCAGGTACGATAGTACACTTGGATTCACCATATGACAGGACTCACGTGCAGAGATCCACAGCATGCACACGGAATAGGCCAAGAACATAAACAAGAGTTGCTTATTTTAGCAAACATCACAATAGGTTGAGAATGTTCTTTTCAGAGATATGTGCTCTTATTTTACATGGAATTCATAAGGCTTCCGGAAGGTATAAATGGAAGACCATGCCGTAGCTACAACATTAATTTAGAAACACATGAAAAGGCACCATGCCACCTCTGTGCTGGTTATCACAGGTCCAACTGATGGAGAACAAAATACCAAGCAAGGATGAAGGGGGAAAAAGAGAGACCACAAGCAGGGGGAAAGCTAGTAAAATCCTCCCATATTCACTAACCCACATTCACCAAATTGAGGGGGTAAATAATTACTGCATAGTACTCCCCCCACACACTATAGATTGTTTTCACACTACTTTTCCTCATGACCTTCATTGAATTACACATTTCTGCCCTTCACGTACCAGAACTTAAATCTTTAGAATCAAATTGACAACTGTTTCCATTAATAACAAGGTAGACTTCTATTTTTGTCCTTTCTCTTCTCTCCAACTGGTACTGAGGTACTTAAATTAATAGCGTTATTTGGTTTTGGAGATTACAGTCAAACTGAACTAGACCGGTAATAAGTCAAATCCAATTAATGTTTTTCACTCAACGTAGCAAATATGGCAAAATCCCAAAACAATCTCAGGGAAACCTTGAGTTGTTTGCCATCAACATTGGATGTGTGCTTCCAGACACCCACGGATATGTGTGTGTGCATCCAAAATGGCACCCTATTCTCTAAATAGTGCACTGCTTTTGACCAAGGACCATAGGGCTTTGGTCAAAAGTTGTACACTATGTAGAGAATACGGTACCATTTGGGATGCACACCATAATAGCAAAATCAGCAAAGATTTTATCAGTTCCACTGAGAAATGTAACTCCAGAGGGGTCACGTGCTATAACTTAGTAGGTACTGCAAGATACTGGTTCCTTTGCTTTAAAGGTAAGGCTTGGCTGTGAATGAAAATGTTACATTTGCCTTCTATGAAAGATACTTCAAGTAAGAATATGGGCATCCATCGAGGTAAATCTATTCCCTGTTAACCACACATCTGCCAACATTAAAAACGGTTCCTATAATAATTACAAAACCAGCTCTTACAAAGAAATTAACATACATTTTGATCATTGCCTACACAAAGACTTATTACATATTTGTCCTTACAAAGTCTGTCCAATTATAAATACTTTAACAAATCTTGCATCCATTCTTTTTTCCAGACTAACATGCCTGTTCTGATTGCTTTCCTCTTCCTAGTTTCCACTCAGATCAGTAGTAAGTAGTGATGCAAACCATTAGTCCCCACTGACATTAGGACCTGTATCTGTGACAGCAATGCTTAAAATCAGAGCTTAATACAATCTCTTTTACTATCTAACCATGGCTATCTGGGTAAATGAGTCCCAACAGACACAACAAAGAAATGAGTTACTGACCAAATATTATGACTATTATGCTTGAAGGCAAATAAAGGTTTCTATGGCACTAAATGGATGTAGCTAGGTGTATTTTCCTTTTAAAAAAACAGGCTATCAATTAATGCAAAAAAATTAAAGCAACTACAGCATAGTCTAATTTCCTGTTCAAAATATATTGTAAGGCTATCTCAATGGTATTAACAGAGATGAATGTTCAAACTCTCCAACCTGCTGTTTCCATTGTCAATGCATGACAACACATAGGGACCTATAGCTCGATCACATTCAAGAGACAAGACCCATAACAGGAAGACTAAACTTACATGACAATTATTTCATGCTGCTACTTGTATAATTTCATGAATGTTAGAGCAGTAGTTCAAAAGGTCAGGAGAAAATAATTGTTCCAATTTGACCCCATATTGACATTTGCCAGTGAAGTCGTCTCATATTTGGAGTCAGTGTGCACATTCCATGTTCTCGGAATTTATGTTTTTTTTAAATATTTTTTATCCAATGTACTTTGGCAGATAAGGCCTTAACTGTGACCTAAGATTTGCACAATAACTCACGCAAATCTTCAATTGGCATGCATGTCAACTGTAAGTCGCTCTGGATAAGGGCATCTGCTAAATTACTAAAATGCTTTGTTGGATTAGCTTAAATACAGTAGAAGGCAGTGCAATATTTGTGCTGCACACATCGTTCACACGCTCTTTATTGCTACAAATGAGAAATGTCCCATTTAATTGTTTCTTTAAAGTCAGAAGTATGATCTCAAGCTCCTTTACAATGGAACACATATGGACAGAGGTCCAGATGGGACATATGCTGGAGAACTGGTGCCATCTGCTGGACAAGGGCATTGCAAGAAGAAAACTATTTCTGACCTGCTAGCCAGACACACCTGCTGTTGGATTATTGATGTAATCAGTGTCTGTTTTACAACATACAGATGTTGCTCAATGTGGAGTCATGGGAGGAGGATGCAAGCATGGTGAAAGCAAGCCTAACTAAATCACTGGACTAACCAGAAAGACTAGTAACATACCCTGAACTGGCATCAATCAAACCACATTGTGATAACTGGATTTTGGACCATGTTGTGCGGACTGACCATTTTAGACCCTGAGAGTTTTGAAGTTAAATCTCTGTCAATGAAGCAACAGTATACATACCTTGCAATCTTTGCCATGGCCTGTTTTGCACCTCTTCTCTCCCACAAAGCAGATTTCTCATGTAGCTACAACACCTATGCATGTAAACATACATATGTATGCATGTATTCAGAGTGACAATGCACACAAAGACACTGAACGTGTTAAAGTGCATAACTACCTCAATAAGTGCCTTGGATCAGGGTTGGATGAATAACTATATAACTGTATGCATAATCACATAAAATGTCAATACGACTTGCATGTTATCAATCCATGTGATATGCTTACTGGCTCCACACAACCTGAGACTAGTAACCGTTTACACATGACACCAAAGACTATACACTCCCTTTGTTCCTCCTCTACCCCAGACAACACAGTAGAACACCGACTGTTGGGCACAACATGACGTGTTAGTCCATTATATTAGCTCCTCGTCTTTATCATCCAGAAAGAACTAAGGCATGTCATTTAGCCATCATCAAGAGATGTTATGGTGAAGCATTAAATAAATATGTAAATGAGTCCAGGAATCTGTGAAATGTAACTGTCCACTGATGATGCAATAGAAATGGTAGTGTAAAAAGTATTTAAATTAAGTTGAGCAATGAGCTCCAGTGGTCTGATACGATCCACAATGTAGTACCACAATGTAGTACCACAATGTAGTACCACCAGACAGATACACGCGTAACAAAAGGAATACCACATAGCAAAAAGGAATTACACTTTTTTGGCTTTACTAAAAAAACAAGTACTACTGCTGCCCATATGAGTGTAACATTTGTTTTTTCAGTTCATTCCTACAGTAACCCTGCCTACCTACCGGGCTTTCAATTATCTCTAGTCAGTCATGACTTCTGTCCGGAGACATGAACAATCGAGCCCAACCAAGGAATCCTCTTCTTACCAGATTCACAGGTCTGACTAAGTGGGTGAGATCCTAGGGTTCGTCTTATTTTGCCATCCTGCATTCATACTGCCAAGATGTCATATGGTTCTAAATGAGATGCCATGGTGGCAATCAATTGAAATGTTTTCTTGGCACAGAAAAATGCCTTAACACAGCGACGACAGCCTTTAGTCTAGAACAGATCATGTCCATGTAGCTAGGCCTAGTGTCAGAACTCAATTAAAGTGAACATCAAACAAGATTACCAAGGAAACAAAAGCCCTTGACACTATGATTGTCTTTTCAATAACGTTCAAATGCCAGAAAGTAAATATTGCTTATATTATACAAAAACGAAAGAGCATTTCAATCTCATACCAGGACTGACCATTGTACTAGTCAAGATACAAGCGTTGATAGAGAGGAACAGTGGTATTGCTCCATCTCTTAATTTCTGAAGAACACTGAACAAAAATATTAAACGCAACATGTAAAGTGTTGGTCCCATGTTTCATGAGCAGAAAAATGAGATCCCCAAAATGTTCCAATCGCACAAAAAGTGTATTCCTCAAATTTTGTGCACAAATTTGTTTACATCTCTGTTAGTGAGCATTTCTCCTTTGCCAACATAATGCATCCAACTGACCGGTGTGGCATATCAAGAAGCTGATTAAACAGCATGATCATTACACATGTGCACCTTGTGTTGGGGACAATAAAAGGCCATGAAAATGTGCAGTTTTGTCACACAACACAATGCCACAGATGTTTTTTCAGTGCGCGTGCAATTGGCATGCTGACTGCAGGAATGTCCACCAGAGCTGTTGCCAGAGAATTTAATGTTAACTTCTCCACCATAGGCCACCAACATTGTTTTAGAGAATTTGGCAGTATGTCCAACCGGCCTCACAACTACAGACCACGTGTAACCATCTCAGCCCAGCACCTCCACATTTGGGTTCTTTACCTGTGGATCGTCTGAGACCACACGCTGATGTCAACGTTGTGAATAGAGTGCCCCATGGTGGCGGTGGGGTTATGGTATGGCAGGCATAAGCTACGGACAACAAACACGATTGCATTTTATCGATGGCAATTTGATTGCACAGAGACACCGTGACGAGATCCTGAGGCCCATTGGGGTGCCATATCTCAAGAATCTATACACAATTCCTGGAAGCTGCAAATGTCCCAGTTCTTCCATGGCCTGCATACTCACTAGACATGTCCCCCATTGAACATGTTTGGGATGCTCTGGATCGACATGTACGACAGCGTGTTCCAGTTCCCGCCAATATCCAGCAACTTCGCGCAGCCACTGAAGTGGAGTGGGACAACATTCCACAGGCCACTATGAACAGCCTGATCAACTCTATGCGAAGGAGATGTGTCGCACTGCATGAAGCTAATGGTGGCCACGCCAGATAATGACTAGTTTTCTGATCCACGCCCCTACCCTTTTTTTAATATTTAAAAAAAAAAAGTTGTGACAAACAGATGCATATCTGTACACCCAGTCATGAAATCCACAGGTCAGGTCCTAATGACTTGATTTAAATTGACTGATTTCCTTATATGAACTGTAAAATATGAACTTATATGAACTCAGTAAAATCTTTGAAATTGTTGCATTTATATTTTTGTTCAGTATAAATTCAATTTCAGATTGACCAAGGCCAAATTTGGGGAAATAATCCCATTCAATGTACCAAAGTCTTTTGAGAATGATAAGATTTTTTGTTGTTGTTGAGAAATCAATTGAAATGGCTTGTAAGATTATGACTGAGCAGTAAATCTCAGAATACACCACGAGAAAGTGCTCACAATACAAGAGGCTTCACTGAGGTGCAATGGGGCGAGCCCGCTCCCAAAGAAACGAAATAACCAAGGCCTCATTGCTACTACTCTCCCTGTCTAGTCGTTCAGCAGCTGCAAAATTATTTATCGAGGTATCGATCTATCGTCTTTCTCTATACAGTACATCTCAAATAAATATTTTTGTTTTGCCATAGTAGTGATGATCACCTTTGGTCATAACTGATATGCTTTGAACCACATTCTAGCTTAGTAAACACAAAACTGTGTTTTAGACAATACTTCAGCATTGAGAATAAATTTATGCTAAAATCCCAACCCGAGCACTGTACTCCTTTGCAAGGACACATGCTTACATATACATTTTTCAAACTTTAGCAGCTCTATGAAATTCTCCTCTATGAAAATGACAAACTATTTTAGGCTAAAAGTTTAAATATAGGCTACTACACTACATATTATAATCATTAAAAAAAAGTCAGAATAGATATATTTTAGCATTGCACTCTTGGGCAGGACTTTCTTCTGTATGGTTCCTTCATCAAGTCCTCTACCCTACTTTAACCCGTTTGATCATTCTCCTTTGGGGAAGGCTGTGCATTCCTATTCAAGGCCACCACTACTAGTCCTAGTTTCTGATATAATATTAAATACTGAATGATAATGAGAAGTGACTAAACAAGAGACTACAAACAAACACAAAAAGGAGAATAAACAGTCCTTTAAGCTGTCAGTAATTTTTCTGTGCTGACAAGTACCTATTTGTGGGACATTTTTTAAAGGGTTTGATTATTTTTGTGGTTGGTTATTAGCAACCATTTAGGGACAAAGCGGTATTCCAGTGACATTACAGAAAGAGAGATCAGTCTCTCTGTGTTAAGCACGAACTACTACAGAGCTGAGATAGATGCTGTGGGCTCTATTTGCATATAGGTTTGACTGCACTTCAGGAGAAGACCACACATACACACATACGCACAGGCGTGTAGGTGGGTGTACTCAAGGGAGTCACCCTGTGGTGGTGGTAGTAGTGGTGTCAGATTGTAGGTGTAGGATGACCTCACTCAGAAAGGCACCCGTCCAGGCCGATGGCGGCGCCATGGTGGTCTTTGACTTAGCCGTGGTGATGGTGAAGGCCTCCGTTGGGCAGGGGTGTGCAGGCTGCGGTGATGCCGCAGTGCTTCAGTAGGTTGAGACCGGGGGAGATGGTGGAGGAGACAGAGATGGAGGAGACAGAGATGGAGGTGCAGGGGCAGGAGGAAGAGGAGCACGAGGAAGGATCCAGAGGTGGGAAAGGTTTCATGGTAGAGAGGATCAGAGCCAGGCAGTCAGCCACGTCCTTGTTGGGGGCGCAGGCCAGGGCTGGAGTGTGGCCTGGTCAACAACAAAAACACCGTCAGACCAGATACACTAGAAAGCTGTTGTCTATGGCCTATGCTCGAGGAGGAGAAAAAGGCCTAAGTAAGTAACAATCAGAAATCAATTAGAAAGCCCATAGCATTAGGCTACACGGTGTAGGACTTTAAGATTTTAAAATGAAGACGAGGTTTTAAGAAAAGTGGAATAGTGTCTCTCCTTACCCTCCTCATCCACTGCCAGCACTGTGGCTCCTCGACTCAGCAGTGCCTGGACCACGGTGGCCATACCGTTGCGTGCTGCTAGATGCAGGGGCATTTGCAGTGCAGCGTTGGTTGCATTGACGAGGGTAGCGTTATGGATCTCCCCCAGAATCAGCAGGGCACACATCTCATGAGCCTGCAAGACAAATACAGAAACATGCTTACATCAACCATCATCAATACATGCACTTCATTAATCTCCGTTCATCAGAGAGGTGCTGAAAGCTTGAATGCTATGTTATTATGCTCCATTTCTTTCTGAGCTCTGATGATATTTTGAGGGCTGCTTACCTTGTTGCAGGCCAAATGCAGGGCAGTGTTTCCATTGTCGTCCAGCAGTGTCAGGTCAGCCTTGGCACGATGCAGGAGGATGGCTGGGAACACCAGGGGAGAATCAAGATAAATGACACAGGATTCCTCTTTACAGATCTACCCAACACATAATGAATTCACTCCAATCAAGTGGTAGTTCATTCTTCTTCAGAGACTGATGAGAGAGAATCTGCTAAACTCTTTTTTCAAAACACCAACGAAAACGTGTTCCGTAGACTTACCCACGGTGCCACTCTGTCCGTTGTCGGCAGCAACCATGAGAGCAGAGCGTCCGGTGTGGTCCACGGCGTTGATCTCAGCTCCGTGGCGTAGGACCAGCTGCAGCCCCGCCACGTCCTCGGCACACGCTGCGGCATGAAGCGGGGTCCTACAGGCAAAGAGAAGCAACCCGACCTTGGTGAGCTCAGTCTCGCATGACAATGAAACAGGAGATCAAATCTGGAGTCCACACTGAGCGCAGAGGTACAGCTCAAAAGACATACCAATGAAACAGGAGATACCCAAGTAAACATCTAGTAAGGTAATGACACCTTACCCTCAATTGACTTACCTTCCTTTAGTATCCCTGGTGTTAACCATCTGTACACCAGCAGATTCCAGCAGCATCTCTGCAGCTCCACTACGGCCATTCATTCTGCAGCATCACACAACATCAAAAGATCACCACATAGACGGGTTGGCTGATAACGTCACGAAAAAGATGCACACGTCGATGTGGCCGGAAGGCGTGCGTTGTTATGATTCTGAAAGGTCAGATAGCTAGCAACAATGACAAGAAGCTGCCATGTGGGGAATGATTGGTGGCTCGTTTCATCATTGATACCATGTCTTGTTTTGAGGCGTTTTGACTGATGTCTATGCTAATATGGCTAAAATTAGCTAGCTAGGTAACCAACAATTGTAACGATGTATTTGAGACAAGTGCTCATTGTGCAAATGTATTTATATTTTCAATAAACACTTGGAGACTAAATATAGTTCACGTTGTCAACAGTCTAAGCCAACCCCGTAGTTGAGCAACCGTCAGTTTTGTTGCTAAACAACCAACCCGTTTCTAGAACCCATCATTACTGATCCTTTCCCAAACACTGTTTTACAGACATTGTCCTAATAATGTATTATCATGTTTAAAACATTGATTAGAGAATACTCACAGAGCACAGTGCAATGGGGTAAAGCGGTTTCCCTCCTGGCTACTACATGTTTTGTGTTCAAGTAAAACCTCCAAACAGCCTTCATGCCCTGATAGGAGGAGGAGGAAGAAAAGTGTGTTCATTTGAATTACAAAGACACTACAAAACAAACTGTTTTCCCCCCACATTTAATTTATACATGTAATATACACCCTTCTTGAAAGAGGGTGTTTTGGGATGTAACCAATAGCCACGCAGACCTTGGTAGGCGGCCCAGTGTGATGGCGTGTACTCTTCGTGGTCCAATAGGGAGTCCAGAGGATCGGCGCGCGTGGCAGCACGCAGCAGACTGGCCAGGATGTCAGTGTAGCGGTGGGAGGCAGCGTAGTGCAGGGGGGTACGACCCTGGCCGTCCCGACACAGGGCAGATGCCTCGTGATCCAGCAGGGCTGTCACACAGTCCTCACGGCCCACCACCGCCTATGGGACAGGTTCCAAAGAGTTACACAGCTATATTTCTAACTTTTAAAGTGCTTTAATAATTATTTCAAACTAATGTTGCAGCGTTCCTCTGTACCACACAACAACCAGACAGGCTTGGTGTAGCTGAAGATTACGACCTTTTTCTCAGCTGAGTGGTGTGAAAAGCCTATAGGCGTGTAGCTCACCCCTCTGTGCAGGGCAGTGCTGCCCCCCTTGTCCTTGGCGTCAGGCCAGGCCCCTTTCTCCAACAGCAGGTGGACACAGTCTGTATGGCCACCTAGCACGGCCAGCATCAGAGGAGTCCTGAGGAGGAAGACAGGGAAGACCACACACACGGTCATTTATATTACAACAATGCTTTCTAGCAGACAGGATGTGTGATTCTGTAAATCTTCAGTGAACAGCCTAAACTGTATTGCTAACACTGTATCTATATGGAGTTACTAAAAGTAAATAACACAATACATTTACATTACAAAAACAACGTTTCCTGCCAGGCAGCAAGAAGAGAGACCACTCACTGTCCCTGTGTGTCTGTGACGTTGGTAAGGTCTGCCTCCTCCCCGCTTTCCACCAGCATGTGCAGACATTCCGTGTGGCCGTTGGCAGCTGATATGAAACAAATATTTAAAAATCACACATTCAACCCTGATTGCTTTGTTTCTAAGCTATTCCATACTTGCTAATATCAAACAATACACAGGGACACATGCTTGCATGTATTCATTACACATGGCAAATAAACTTGAACTCATTTCAACCCACATCTGAGGGGGGGACCGTACCTGCGACGTGTAGAGGGGTCCACATGTGTCTGTTCTCGTTGAGGAGGCAGGAGGCCCCCTGGGCTAACAGGACCTCTACACAGCGGGCGTAACCTCTCTGGGAAGCCAAGTAGAGCACAGAGCGGCCCGAGGCATCTTGCACATCTACGTAGGCAGCAGTCTCTGTCAGCACACTCAGCGCCTGCCAGTGGCCATTATCAGCCTGAGGGGGAGAGGAGATGGGATACGACAGGAAGCTGTCATGTTTTTAGCTGCTCTATATGAACATGGTAATTTCTCCATACGAAACACACACTCAGTCTCAAGCTACAAAGTAACAGAGAGGATTTTAGGAATGAAAAGCACACTTACAGCTAAATGCAACGGACTCACTGGAATACTGCTCTCAATGTCTCCCAGGGCATTAAAGGACATTTCCAGGAGCTAAAGGGACAAGAGTCATGATGTATTACTATCCACAGATACAAAGTCATGATGAAAAACTATTTACCTAAATGGCTGGAGCTATGCAAGTTACTGAACACAAACAGAAGGACTCACCAGTTCCAGGTTCTGCTTGTTGCCGTGAGAAGCAGCATAATGAACAGCACTGTAACCTTTAGAGTTGACCAGGGATGGGTCTGCACCGTTGTCCAACAGATGCTCCAAGCAACTAGTAACAAAAACAGACAAAAGCCACAGTCAAGGAGGGGTCATGAAATAAACATCTTTTGAGTTCTTTAAGCGGATCTTTAAAATCAGTAGAATTTGTTTTTTTAATTACAAAATAGATAGAAAATAATGGTTGCAGACAGTAAACTAACAAATAGGACTCCTTATCTCCATCCTCCTCGCTCTGAAGAGTCCCAGGGAAATGTCGGTCCATTCTGGAAGTGCACAATGAACACATTTATTCACAAATTCAACACAGCTATGTTTCCTGAAAGCATCTTGGTGTATTTGTCGATGGAGTGCGAGTTCCTACCGGCAGAAGGCCTGGGAGGCAGCAGAGTAGTGCAGGGGAGTGCAGCCTGTACGGTCTGGCTCATTGACCTCAGCACCAGCACTCACTAGGGTCACAGTGCATTGGTACCTCCCATTAGCAGCTGCATAGTGCAACGGAGTCCTGAGAGACCAAGAGAAGGCCCAACTAATAATCAGTGCACCAATCAAATGTATTCATAAAGCACTTTTTACATTAGCTGGTCACAAAGAGCTTTTACAGTACCCAGGCAATCTCAAATTACTGACTATTCCATATAACATTACTATCTCGTACTCACACCAGCATGAGTACAAACACAGACAAAGAAAATAATCAGTGGCAAAAACTCACCTTCCCGATTGGTCCCTCTGATTCAAGTCAGTACCACTGCTTAAGAGCAAGTTGAGACATTCAACGTTTCTGTCAGCAGCGGAGAAGTGAGGAATAACATGATGAGAATGATAGACTCATTTGGGTATATTATCCAATAGTTCAGAATAGGTCCAGTTTTGGAGTGTGATTCTGTGTCTTACCCTCCAGAAGCAGCAGCGTGTAGACAGGTCCTTCCAAAGTTGTCTGGAGTGTTTATGTCAAACCCGGCTGATAGTACGTGCTCCTTACTCATAGATGAAACAATACTGTACAGCTGACCTGAGGGGAGAGGAAGAGGCAACCAGGAGTGATCAAACAAATACAGATAACGTACAAGACATGACACTATATTCTGACGCTCCTCCAGTGTATAGGCATTGTGAAACAAAATCCAACAGATGCATGTTTGAATGAATGATATAATGTACACTACCATTCAAAGGTTTGGGGTCACTTAGAAATGTCCTTGTTTTTGAAAGAAAAGCTACTTTTTTGTCCATTAAAATAACATCAAATTGATCATAAATACAGTGTAGACGTTGTTAATGTTGTAAATGACTATTGTAGCTGGAAACTGCAGTTTTCTAATGGAATATCTACATAAGGGTACAGAGGCCCATTATCAGCAACCATCACTCCTGTGTTCCAACGGCACGTTGTGTTCGCTAATCCAAGTTTATCATTTTAAAAGGCTAATTGATTATTTGAAAACCCTTTTGCAATTGTTAGCACAGCTGAAAAATTTTGTTCTGATTAAAGAAGCAATAAAACTGGCCTTTAGACTAGTTGAGTATCTGGAGCATCAGCATTTGTGGGTTCGATTACAGGCTCAAAATGTCCAGAAACAAAGACTTTCTTCTGAAACTCGTCAGTCTATTCTTGTTCTGAGAAATGAAGGCTAGCAATTGCCAAGAAACTGAAGATCTCATACAACGCTGTGTACTACTCCCTTCACAGAACAGCGCAAACTGGTGCTAACCAGAATAGAAAGAGGAGAGGGAGGCCCCGGTGCACAACTGAGCAAGAGGACAAGTACATTAGAGTGTCTAGTTTGAGAAACAGACACCTCACAAGTCCTTAACTGGCAGCTTCATTAAATACTACCCGCAAAACACCAGTCAACAGTGAAGAGGCGACTCCGGGATGCTGGCCTTCTAGGCAGAGTTCCTCTGTCCAGTGTCTGTGTTCTTTTGCCCATCTTAATCTTTTATTTTTAATTGGCCAGTCTGAGATATGGCTCTGCCTAGAAGGCCAGAATCCCGGAGTCACCCCTTCACTGTTGACGTGGAGACTGGTGTTTCGCGGGTACTATTTAATGAATCTGCCAGTTGAGGACTTGTTTCTGTTTCTCAAACTAGACACTAATGTACTTGTCCTCTTTCTCAGTTGTGCACCGGGGCCTCCCACTCCTCTTTCTATTCTGGTTAGAGCCAGTTTGCGCTGTATGAGATCTTCAGTTTCTTGCCAATTTCTCGCATGGAATAGCCTTCATTTCTCAGAACAAGAATAGACTGACGAGTTTCAGAAGAAAGGTCTTTGCTTCTGCCCATTTTGAGCCTGCAATCGAACCCACAAATGCTGATGCTCAACTAGTCTAAAGGCAAGTTTTATTGATTCTTTAATCAGACAACATTTTTCAGCTGTGCTAATAATTGCAAAAGGGGTTTCAAATGATCAATTAGCCTTTTAAAATGATAAACTTGGATTAGCTAACACAACGTGCCATTGGAACACAGGAGTGATGGTTGCTGAAAATTGGCCTCTGTACGCCTATGTAGATATTCCTAAACAGCCGTTACCAGCTACAATAGTCATTTACAACATTAATGTCTACACTGTATTTCTGATCAAGTTGATGTAATTTTAAATGGACCAAAAAAAAAGTGTTTTTCTTTCAAAAACAAGGACATTTCTAAGTGACCCCAAACTTTTGAACGGTAGTGTAAGTACCAACCTGAGGAGAGTAGCTTGCGACAACAGTCTGAAAACCCATAGAGCACAGCCAGGTGCAGCGGGAACATCCCATGAATCCCTTGTCTGGCTGTATCTGCACCGTTGGTCATCAGAGTACTGATCAGTAGTTCATGGCCGTACTTAGCGGCAACATGGAGGGGGGTATTGCCATATTTATCCACACTGTCAATCTCTCCACCTAACAACAAACAAGAAACATAGAATCAGAGAAGCAGTGGGACAGGACTTGTATAAAGCATCCTAACATGTTATTCAGTCAGAGAGGTTGTCATGGTTACCGTTTTGGATGAGGATCTGAGAGCGTGTGAAGCGTCCATGAATGGCTGCCATGTGCAGGGGGCTCTTCCCTGCATTACTCTAGAGAAGGGAGAAGAGAAATATGGCAAACTAATCTGGCAGAGAACAGATAAATCCTCCCATCGCCACCCATTAAACAACATCTAAGGCTACTGATGGCATTAGTCTCAGAGTAGAGCTGCTGATCTAGGATCAGTTTTGTATTTTAGATCATAATGAATAAGATTACATGGACATAATCCGAGATCAGTATTCCTACTCATTGACGCTATATGAATACGAGCCCAGACCTGCTGGTTGACGTCAGCCCCATTGTTGACCAGCAGCTCCAGGCAGAGGGCCCCGTTGGTGGACACAGCGGCCAGGTGCAGTGGGGTATAGCCACTCCTGTTGGGCTGGTTGACGTTAGCTCCTTGGTTCACCAGCTCATTGGCCACAGCCTCTTGGCCTGTGTAGCAGGCCACATGCAGAGCAGTGTTCCCAAAGGCATTGGGCTCATCCAGCTGAAAGAGTACAAGATCACACAAGACATGAGGAGCTAGCTAAGCAACAAACAAACAAACAAACACACACGAAGGCGGAAGTTTACATACACTTAGGTTGGAGTCATTAAAACCCGTTTTTCAACCACTCCACAAATTTCTTGTTAACAAACTATAGTTTTGGCAAGTCGGTTAGGACATCTACTTTGTGCATGACACAAGTAATATTTTCCAACAATTGTTTACAGACGGATTATTTCACTTATAATTCCCTGTATCACAATTCCAGTGAGTCAGAAGTTTACATACACTAAGTTGACTGTACCTTTAAATAGCTTGGAAAATTCAAGAAAATTATGTAATGTCCTTAGAAGCTTCTGATAGGATAATTGACATAATTTGAGTCAATTGGAGGTGTACCTGTAGATGCATTTCAAGGCCTACCTTCAAACTCAGTGTCTCATGGGAAAATCAAAAGAAATCAGCCAAGACCTCAGAATTTTTTTTTTTTAGACCTTCACAAGTCTGGTTCATCCTTGAGAGCAATTTCCAAACGCCTGAAGGTCCCACGTTCATTTGTACAAACAATAGTACGCAAGTATAAACACCATGGGAGGACGCAGCCGCCATCCCGCTCAGGAAGGAGACACGTTTTGTCTCCTAGAGATGAACGTACTTTTATGTGAAAAGTGCAAATCAATCCCAGAACAACAGCAAAGGGCCTTGTGAAGATGCTGGAGGAAACAGGTACAAAAGTATCTATATCCACAGTAAAACGATTCCTATATCGACATAACCTGAAAGGCCGCTCAGCAAGGAAGAAGCCACTGCCATAAAAAAAACAGACTATGGTTTGCAACTGCACATGGGGACAAAGATCGTACTTTTTGGAGAAATGTCCTCTGGTCTGATGAAACAAAAATAGAACTGTCTGGCCATAAAGACCATTGTTATGTTTGGAGGAAAAAGAGGGAGGCTTGCAAACCGAAGAACACCATCCCAACCGTGAAGCACCGGGGTGGCAGCATCATATTGTTGGGGTGCTTTGCTGCAGGAGGGACTGGTGCACTTCACAAAATAGATGGCATCATGAGGATCGAAAATTATGTGGATATATTGAAGCAACATCTCAAGACATCAGTCAGGAAGTTAAAGTTTGGTCGCAAATGGGTCTTCCAAATGGACAATGACCCCAAGCACACTTCTAAAGTTGTGGCAAAATGGCTTAAGGACAACAAAGTCAAGGTATTGGAGTGGCCATCACAAAGCCCTGACCTCAATCCGATATGAAATTTGTGGGCAGAACTGAAAAAGTATGTGCGAGCAAGGAGGCCTACAAACCTGACTCAGTTACACCAGCTCTGTCAGGAGAAATGGGCCAAAATTCACCCAACTTATTGTGGGAAGCTTGTGGAAGGCTACCCAAAATGTTTGACCCAAGTTAAACAATTTAAAGGCAATGCTACCATATTCAAATTGAGTGTATGTAAACTTCTGACCCACTGAGAATGTGATGAAAGAAATAAAAGCTGAAATAAATCATTCTCTACTATTATTCTGACATTTCACATTCTTAAAATAAAGTGGTGATCCTAACTGACCTAAGACAGTGAATTTTTACTAGGATTAAATGTCAGGAATTGTGAAAAACTGAGTTTAAATGTATTTGCCTAAGGTACGTAAACATCCGACTTCAACTGTACGTACGTACGTACGTACGTACGTATATATATATATTTTTTTTTAAAGAGAGAAAACAAAATTGAATTGTAATCAAAGATAATCCCCTGTCTCTTCTGGTAAAGGTCAAACTAAAAGTCAATTAATATTACTTCCTATGGCTATCTTGAGCATCCGTTTACCCATAAGGCCATATTGAGACAGCTCCCATTTTACCTATGTACGTGCATTGTCCTGCTGGCTATTGACAAATATCGCCTACGCTCACAGATTTGTATCTCGTTGACAGAGCTACGTAAAAAAGCATTCCAGTACTCTGCCTCCTCTACTTGGAATGAGCTACAAAAAGACTTGAAACTACAGGAGCTCATATCCTTGAATAATTTTAAAGCCAGGGTAAAATCTTTGGTGGAAAATGAATTGGGTGGCAGTCAATGGTTGGACCCCTAGTTGAACCGCTCCTCCCAAAACCAATGTGCCTATTCAAAAGTGTCAGATATTTTTTTTTAATGTAGTGCTTTGTGTTGTAAATGTTTGAAACTTTGTGTACTGCTATAATGGCCAGGTTTCTCTTGCAAAAGAGATGTTTAATCTCAATGAGACTAACCTGGTAAAATAAATACAATTTGACCTCAACACTCACCTCAGCCCCGAGCCTCAGTAGGTACTTGACTATGTCAATGTGTCCGCTGGCAGCGGCAGCATGGAGAGGGGTGTAGCCCTGCTTGTCCTTGCAGCCCTTGTCTGCACTCCGAGACACTAGCAGCTTCAACACCTCCAGATGCCCTATAAGTCACATAGGAGAGGCAGTGTGAGTACTGTTTTAATGTCACCCTCTAGTGAGGAGTACATCCATAATGTTCACCCAACTTAAAATTGGGAAACACTGAATATTTATCACCTGCCATTCACGCCAGTTTTATGAAATTCTGATTTTTCGGTACTCTAAGAAAATGACGTTAAGAGTTTTCCCAGTGCAGAGCCCAACTCACCTAAGTACGCTGCCCAGTGGATAGGCTGTCTCTCTCTCTTATCATTGGTACTCAAGTTGGCCCCTTTATTCAGCAGCAACTTCACCATCTGAGGACAGACAAGAGGAAAATGACATAAAAATAGTTTCATTATTCACTAAAGCATCTCAGAGTAGGCATGCTGATCTATAACCAGTTTTTCCTTAAACATTATAGTGAACAAGATGGGAGAACTGATCCTAGAGTTGGATGGAAGAGCGAGCTTACTTGAAATGGAAAAGCAACACGGTAGCTTTTGATTAAGAATAACATGAAGATGAAGCAGCTGCATTATAAGTGGGATGCAGTGTTGAGCGCTACATTCCGAGGGGTTCGTGCTGATTGTACACAACCTAGTCAGTTGTACAACTGAATGCCTTCAACTGAAATGTGTCTTCTGCATTTAACCCAACCCCTCTGAAGTAGTGGTATGTGTTAATTGTAGGAGTGCCCATGGGGCTGGGGATCAGAAATGTCCTGTGCGAGAGGCAGGTTGATGTTTCCAGGGTTAGAGTAGTGCAGAAGTTGTCATATGCTGAGGTAGTGAAGAAAGTAGAGGAAGATGGGTCGGGGGGGGATCCTGAGAGGAGTGGTTTGAGTAGTGGGGCGGCAGGTAGCCTAGTGGTTAGAGCGTTGGGTCAGTAACCGTAAGGTTGCTAGATCAAATCTCTGAGCTGACAAGGTAAAAATCTGTCTTTCTGCCCCTGAACAAGGCTGTTCCTAGGCCATCATTGTAAATAAGAATTTGTTCTTAACTGACTTGCCTAATAAAGGTTTATAAAAAAATAAATAAAAAGAATTGTAGATATGAACCAGTACAGAAGGATAAAACATATGATATGTTTCAGTAAGATTGGATTTTTGCCATATATAGCAATGGTTATCATCTGTACTGCAGGGAGGGAACGTAAGATGCAGAAAATAGAGGTTGTGGTGGCAGCTGCAGAGGAGGTATTTGGGTGTGCGAGACTTGACATCAGAAGAGTTACAGGGTGTGTTAAGTGGTGATATCCCATCCTTTCAGGTTGTTGGCCTGAAGTAGGAATAAATCGATTTAAATTGTGGAGCAGGGTGGGTTTTTTGTGTGAGTAGTGTAGTATTTGTTACATTTTTTCAAGCAAAGTATAAGGGTGTTTTACTCCAGTCTAGTAGGTGGCGGTAATGCAACATATTGGATGCCAACCGCCTTTAAACCTCATCAAAGAACTGATCTTAGATCAACAGTTCCACTCTGAAATGGTTTGTAAAAACAGCCCTGTTCCAAGTGCATAGTATTTCTAGCCGTCACCTCCATGTATCCGCTCTGAGCAGCGTGGTGCAAGGCGGTTCTGCCAGTACGGTCTGCCATGTTCAGATTGCTCAGCTGGGGGAGCAGGGCCTCTGCACAGCGCGTGGCTCTATTGGCAGCTGCAACATGCAGTGGTGTCTGCCAGAACTTGTCTCGTGCATTGGCCTCTGCTCCCTGCCGCAGAAGTAGCCCCACTGCCCTCTGGAGAGAGAAGGAATCAAACTGGGCTTGAGAAAACACTTATTGTCAACACCCAAACAGTACCAAACATTGATACAGTGCTTTATAATCTTCACATTGGAGAGATGATCAACACTGCTTACTTCATTCCGGGAGGCAGCAGCTCTGTGCAATGGAGTTAACCACACATGGTCCTTAGCATTTACATTTGCACCTATGACAGTGTACAAAACAAGGAGCAATATTAGAGGGCCATGACAAGTACAGTTGAGTCATTTCTTTCAAGTTTCAGTCAGACTAATGAACAGACACTGCACACTGTTACTACAACTGTACATAAACCAAAACCACCTTTTCATTGCAAATATAGCAGGTCAGACGTGGGCAGTTCTGTTTAGTTAACATAGCTACCAGTGGTTGGTCAATTTTGGTCACAATCACCTGCATTGATGAGGAGGTCCATTATATGAACATCCCCCAAACAGGCAGCAGCATGTAGTGCTGTACGGCGCTCTTGGTCCTGTGGGAAAAGTTAAGACAAATTAACCATCTATATTAATATGCAAAATCCATCTCCCTCTTACACTGGCAGCCACAAATAAGTACATTGATGAGATACTGGGGCAGCAGGTAGCCAAGTGGTTAGAGCGTTGGACTAGTAACCTAAAGGTTGCAAGATCGAATCCCTGAGCTGACAAGGTAACAATATGTCGTTCTGCCCCTGAAAGGCAGTTAACCCACTGTTCCTAGGCCGTCATTGAAAATAAGAATTTGTTCTTAAGTGACTTACATTAAAAAATAAAATACATTTAGACATTCTGTAGATATATAAATGACGTTTTAGGGAAATACAAAGGAATAACCTAATCACTTGAATTGGGAAAATGATCCACCTGGCACCCCTCTACTTGCAATAACTGGAGAAATGTTGCGATACAGTAGCTAGCTAACGTTACAATATCAACACGCAATAAACCAGAGCCAGTGCTGTGGCACCACAAACATACCAGTGCATTGACGTCCTCTTTCTTGTTGTGCAATAGTAGTTGAATTTCATCGGCATTTCGATTAAAAACTGCTTGGACCAGTGGAAGCTGGAGATAAGCACAGGAGAACGTCAGACTGTGTGGTTAGCAAGGCATCGCAGCTAGTTAACGTTAACTAAGTAAAGTGAACCGTTGTCAGACAGCATCAATCAGCATCAGGCCGCGCCGAGATGTAGCTAACTAGCTAGCAATCCTACGACACATTACTTGCAGATACTTGCATCAGTAACGTTATAGAACTGGTCAACTTTCAGGAAAATGCAATCAAAACATTTGATTAGCTAACTAGCCAGCCAAATAGCCAGGTTTTTCATCTAACGTTAGCTAGTTAGCATGCTAACTACTTGCTAGCTCACCTGGTCTGTAATATTGTGTACTCCCATCTCCAAAAGTCAGCCAGGACGGAGCTCCTTCATTAGAGTGGAACTGCAAGGTATATTAAACGATAGTTAACCCATGTAGATAGTTAGCTATTAATAAGAAAGTCTGTGTTTGCTGTCCGTCTCTGCTTGATGTTTGTTAGTTAGTTCTGCTATCACGCACATGCGCAGTTCCACGTCCCCGTTTTTTCCTCCCAGACAATGTGAAAGCCTCGAAATGTTTCAGGGGAATTACAATTATGTACTAAATGCATTTCAAAATAATCTCACCATTTTAAAATGGTACTTGTTTATTATATAAGAAATCATTGCTTACTCCCAGTAATGTTATTTGGGAGCAGGACGGCTGGGATTGTAATACCTCCGACACAGTTGGTGGCAGCAATGCACCGATAGGACAGTTGCTCTGTTTTAGAACAGTGTGTCCCTGGCCATGAGCCTGACCGATACCGGTGTTTACTTTACTAAACAGACACGGTCGCGATAAAGAGTTGTCGCCGTATGGGGAAAAACTTGAACGCGCATTTTATGCACCTTCAGCGTCCCAGGACATCGAGTTTGGAATAAATAAACGACTGAAATAAACGCGGCCTTTTTGGTTGCGTCTACTTGGATAAGTGAACTGAAGCTTATCTACACGGTGTCTGACTTTGATGGATGCCGTGAAATAGGACTGGGAAAGGCTTCAAATAGCCAATCCGAAGTTGGCTAAAGTCAGTGTTTAACAGAAACCTACAGATCCGGTTTCCGTGAACCGTTATTCTACTTGAGGTTCTGATAAAGTAACCCAAAATACAATGGCAGCAACTGCCCGGCGAATGCCGATGGGTGTGCGGACATTCAGTGAGTTTTTGGAGATTGCTGTAAGCTCTGGGCGCTCACCATGTCACACCGCGGGGTCAAGAGAACATATGAGACAGACTATCAGGTGAGATTAATAAATTGATAACTTCATGTGACACAATTAACTGTGCATGCGCATATCTTTGAATCCCCTTTGGTGCAGGTTTTTGTTCCAGCCAAGTACTTACACATCTGGTTCAAATAGGTCCACACTGAAGAACAATCTTTTTTTTCAGAGAATATAAATAATTAGTAACTGTTGTGTTTTTCCTATTAATCATCAAATTTGCATTAAGGCCTAAAAAGTTCCCTTTTCAATCCTATCAATGTCACCATTGTTGTATATGCATATTGTGGCTTTCTTCATATTGGTTTCAATATGTCAGTAGTACTCTCTGTAATTTTGTCTATGACTGTAATTAAACTTTTTATGACTGTCACACAGTTATTTGTAGTGAGCACATTTAGACCCCAATAGCAAAACATGCCAGCTCTGCAAGCCACCTCACATAACCTGACTGAGTGGGTCGCGTTACATATAGTTCCATTCATGTGTTTACTCAGAATATAGTAGCTTGTCCTAGACATTGAAGGTTAGGACACTACTGGCAACCTTTTCCCCCTGCTGGCAATATATTATTTCTGCCCTGACTCTAAAGGCATGAAGCCCGTCTGGAAAAGTGTGTTTGTTAGAGATGTTATACTCCAGTATTTTTAACATGATCCTTTCTCACCCTTCCCCATCAGACACTTGTCATCATGCGGTATTGTAATGACTAGGACACCCAGAGTGCTTTGCCACCAGCACAATTGGGACACAATGACATCAGTTCCCCACAGCAGAACCTTCATGGGGTTCACAAATAAGAGGAAGGAGTACTCCGAGCGGAGGATACTGGGGTAAGATGCTAGCATACATGAAATAGAATATATTGTAGGACTTGCTATTTCTGTATGTAGTTACAAGCCTGAACGAGAGCTTGAATGCATAGATAGATTTCATATTAAAGGAAAAAATAGGGCTTAGCCTATTTGAAACACGAAGTGGAAGGGATGTAATGTTGTTGTTTTCAAACTCCTTTTGCTATGCTGCTTCAGGTACTCTATGCTGGAGATGTATGATGTGGTAGCCAACGTGGATGACTACAAACTCTTTGTCCCCTGGTGTAAGAAGTCCCAGACCATCATGAAGAGGGCAGGCCACTCCAAAGCTCAGCTAGAGGTGGGATTCCCACCCATCGTAGAGCGATACACATCCATGATCAGCGTGGTGCGACCCCACATGGTCAAAGTAAGTCCCTCCTGTTTAATTAGGGTTTAAAAATTCCAGTAACTTCCAGATTTCCTGCTTATTCCCTCCTGGTTTCAGGAATCTTCCAACCAGGATTTCTGGAAAACCTGGGATTCTTGAGAAAGTTACCAGATTTTTGCAATCCCATTTAGTCCCGCTTAATTGAGGATTCATGAATTATGATGATATGTGAGGATCATTGTTGGTTTGGTGATAGATTACTCTAAGTAACCCTTTCTTATTGGATTACATTTTTTAGGCAGTGTGCACAGATGGAACACTTTTTAACCACCTGGAGACGATATGGCGCTTCAGTCCTGGAATCCCTGGTTATCCCCGCACCTGCACTGTGGATGTTTCGGTGAATATGACAGCCCCAGCTTGCAGCCCTTTTGTTTATCTCATGCTGCCAACCTCTCAGTTTCTTCTAATCTTGCTCTCTATTTGTGCATAGACCTTGTGCATGTGAATAGTCTGACTAAGTTATATCCTTTACCATCGCTTATCCTCTTTCTCTTTTGTATGTCTTCTCTGACTGACATTCTGTCCTCTCCTTCCTTCCTGCCACACAGATCTCGTTTGAGTTCCGCTCCTTGCTCCACTCCCAGTTAGCAACTGTGTTTTTTGACGAGGTCGTAAAGAAGAATGTGTCTGCTTTCGAGCGCCGGGCCGGCACGCTCTACGGCCCACAGACTCGCGTCCCACGGGAGTTAATGTTCCATGAGGTACACCAAACGTGAGGTCCATCTGCCATTGTGTTCCCTTATCCCAAACCAGCCTGCACCTTCACCCTGGCTGTCCCCTGTATCACCTGCATGACACTACACCACCCAGCCTCCACCAACCACCTCCATTGCCACCCAGGTGCCATTAGCCTGGTCCCAGAACTGTTTGTGCTGTCTTGCCAACTCCTATGGTCACACTGGCGTGAGAGATAGCACTTCTGAGATCTTGGACCATCTGGGACCAGGCTAAGATGCCACTAAGTGCATCCTCACATCATAGAGGAAGGACCAAGCAATCAGTGTGGGCATCAGCCCATCTAAACACCCTTCACAACTAGTTGAAAGTCCCATATCTTAGCCTGGATCATGTCTTGTAAAAATCTGCCATCTACCTCCTCACAAGGGTTACTCTTTAGCGCAGGCCCCATGTTGCATTGGTGCTTGTGCACAATTTAAATAGAAGAATCCTTCTTCCAAATCTAGTTGTAAAACAAAAAAGCCACTACACATATTGGAATAGATTTAATGTATTGCTGTGTAATCTTGAGTGAACAGGACACAATATTGAGTCAACCATTGACATGGACCATTTTGAGTCTGTCATACAGTATGTCTGTTGATGCTTCAGATTGTTGAAGAATGGATGCAGGTGCACTCCACTTACCTGCCACATTAAAGTCATCCATTCATGTCAAATTAATTTATCTTAGAAATATATTTTAAATGTACAGTATTGCTTATACCAAGAAGTGCTTTTTTAAAATGTGTTTGTTTTGAAGTTGAGAATAAATATACACTGAGTATACAAAACATTAAGAACACCTACGCTTTCCATGAGATAGACTGACCAGGTGAATCCAGGTGAAAGCTATGATCCCTTATTGATGGAACCTGTTAAATTCACTTCAATCAGTGTAGATGAAGGGGAGGAGACAGGTTAAAGAAGGATTTTTAAGCCTTGATACAATTGAGACATGGATTGTGTATGTGTGTCATTCAGAGGGTGAATGGGCAAGACAAAAAAGTGAAGTGCCTTTGAACGGGGTATGGTAGTAGGTACACCAGTTGGTGTCAAGAACTGCAACACTGCTGGGTTTTTCACACTCAAGTTTCCCGTGTGTATCAAGAATGATCCACCAACCCAAGGACATCCAGCCAACTTGACACAACTGCGGGAAGCATCGGAGTCAACATGGGCCAGCATCCCTGTGGAACGCTTTTGACATCTTGTAGAGACCATGCCCCGACAAAAGCCTTTGACACTTATGAAATGCTTGTAATTATACTTCAGTATTCCATAGTAACATCTGACAAAAATATCTAAAGACACTGAAGCAGCAAACTTTGTGGAAATTAATATTTGTGTCATTCTCAAAACTTTTGGCCACGACTGTATGTGGTCACATAGAAATGTCCTTGTTTTTGAAAGAAAAACACTTTGTCCATTATTAAAATAGCATCAAATTGATCAGAAATACCGTGTAGACATTGTTAATGTTGTAACTGACTATTATAGCTGGCCATCTAGGCAGAGTTGCAAAGAAAAAGCCATATCTCAAACTGGCCAATAAAAAGAAAAGATTAAGTTGGGCAAAAGAACAGACACTGGACAGAGGCACTCTGCCTAGAAGGCCAGCATCCCGGAGTCCCCTCTTCACAGTTGACATTGAGACTGGTGTTTTGCGGCTACTATTTAATGCAGCTGCCAGTTGAGGTCTTGTGAGGCGTCTGTTTCACAAACTAGACACTCTCTGATGTACTTCTCCTCTTTTCTCAGCTGTGCACCGGGGCCTCCCACCCCTCTTTCTATTCTGGTTAGAGACAGTTTGCGCTGTTCTGTGAAGGGAGTAGTACCCAGCGTTGTACGATATCTTCAGTTTCTTGACAATTTCTCGCATGGAATAGCCTTCATTTCTCAGAACAAGAATAGACTGACGAGTTTCAGAAGAAAGTCCTTTGTTTCTGGCCATTTTGAGCCTTTAATTTAACCCACAAATGCTGATGCGCCAGATACTCAACTAGTCTAAAGAAGGCCAGTTTTATTGCTTATTTAATCAGGATGACAGTTTTCAGCTGTGCTAACATATTTGCAAAAGGGTTTTCTAATGATCAATTAGCCTTTTAAAATTATAAACTTGGATTAGCCAACACAATGTGCCATTGGAACACAGGAGTGATGGTTGCTGATAATGGGCCTCTATAGATATCCCATAAAGAAATCTGCCGTTTCCAGCTACAATAGTCATTTACAACATTAACAATGTCTACACTGTATTTCTGATCAATTTGAGGTTATTTTAATGGACAATTTTTTTTTTTTTCAATAACAAGGACATTTCTAAGTGACCCCAAACCTTTCAACGGTTGTGTGTGTGTGTGTGTGTGTGTGTGTGTGTGTGTGTGTGTGTGTGTGTGTGTGTGTATGTGTATATACAGTTTAAGTCAGAAGTTTACATACACCTTAGCCAAATACATTTAAGCTCAGTTTTTCAGAATTCCTGACATTTAATCCTAGTAAAAATTCCCTGTCTTAGGACAGTTAGGATCACCACTTTATTTTAAGAATGTGAAATGTCAGAATAATAGTAGAGAGAATGATTTATTTCAGCTTTTATTTTTTCCATCACATTCCCAGTGGGTCAGAAGTTTACATTCACTCAATTAGTATTTGGTAGCATTGCCTTTAAATTGTTTAATGTGGGTCAAACATTTCAGGTAGCCTTCCACATGCTTCCCACAATAAGTTGGGTGAATTTTGGCCCATTCCTCCTGACAGAGCTGGTGTAACTGAGTCAGGTTTGTAGGCCTCCTTGCTCGCACATACTTTTTCAGTTCTGCCCACAAATTTCATATCGGATTGAGGTCAGGGCTTTGTGATGGCCACTCCAATTCCTTGACTTTGTTGTCCTTAAGCCATTTTGCCACAACTTTGGAAGTGTGCTTGGGAAGACCCATTTGCGAGCAAGCTTTAACTTCCTGACTGATGTTACTTCAATATATCCACGTAATTTTCAAACCTCATAATGCCATCTATTTTGTGAAGTGCACCAGTCCCTCCTGCAGCAAAGCACCCCCACAACATGATGCTGCCACCCCTGTGCTTCACGGTTGGGATGGTGTTCTTTGGCTTGCAAGCCTCCCCCTTTTTCCTCTAAACATAACGATGGTCATTATGGCCAAACAGTTCTATTTTTGTTTTATCAAAGTAGATGTTCTAACTGACTTGCCAAAACTATAGTTTGTTAACAAGAAATGTGTGGAGTGGTTGCAAAACGAGTTAATGATTGCAACCTCAGTGTATGTAAACTTCCGACCTCAACTGTATGTGTGTGTGTGTGTGTGTGTGTGTGTGTGTGTGTGTGTGTGTGTGTGTGTGTGTGTGTGTGTGTGTGTGTATGTATGTACACACACACACACACACACACACACACACACCCCTACTCATTTGCAAGTTTTTCTTTATTTTTACTAATAGGAAAGACATCAACTATGAAATAACACATATGGAATCATGTAGTAACTAAAAAAAATTGTTAAACCAATCTAAATATATTTTATACTTGAGATTCTTCAAAGTAGCCACCCTTTGCCTTGATGACAGCTTTGCACCTTCTTGGCATTCTCTCAACCAGCTTCACCTGGAATGCTTTTTCAACAGTCCTGAAGGAGTTCCCACATATGGTTAGCACTTCTTGGCTCCTTCTCCTTCACTCTGCCGTCCAACTCATCCCAAACCATCTCAATTGGGTTGAGGTCGGGTGATTGTGGAGGCCAGGTCATCTGATGCAGCACTATCATTCTCCTTCTTGGTCAAATAGCCCTTACACAGCCTGCAGGTGTGTTGGATCATTGTCCTGTTCAAAATCAAATGATAGTCCCACTAAGAGCAAACCAGATGGGATGGCGTATCGCTGCAGACTGCTGTGGTAGCCATGCTGGTTAAGTGTGCTTTGAATGCTAAATAAATCACAAACAGTGTCACCAGCAAAGAACCATCACACCTCCTCCATGCGTCCCGGTGGGAACCACACATGCAGAGATAATCCGTTCACCTACTCTGCGTTTCACAAAGACACAGCGGTTGGAACTAAAAATCTCAAATTTGGACTCATCAGCCCAAAGGACAGATTTCCTTTGGTCTAATGTCCATTGCTCGTGCTTGTTGGCCCAAGCAAGTCTCTTCTTCTTATTGATGTCCTTTTAGTAGTGGTTTCTTTGCAGAAATTCGACCATTTAGGCCTGATTCACGCAGTCTCCTCTGAACAGTTGATGTTGAGATGTCTGTTTCCTGTGGCTGTCCTCATGAGGGCCAGTTTTATCGTAGCGCTTGATGGGTTTTACGACTGCACTTGAAGAAAGTTGAAATTTTCCGGATTGACTGACCATCATGTCTTAAAGTAATGATGGACTGTCATTTTGCTTTGCTTATTTGAGCTGTTCTTGCCATTATATGGACTTGGTCTTTTACCAAATAGGGCTATCTTTTGTATACCACCCCTACCTTGTCACAACACAACTGATTGGCTCAATTGCATGAAAAAGGAAAGAAATTCCACATTAACTTTTTACAAGGCACACCTGTTAATTGAAATGCATTCCAGATGACTACCTCATGATGCTGGTTGAGAGAATGCCAAGAGTGTGCAAAGCTGTCATCAATGCAAAGGGTGGCTACTTTGAAGAAACTCAAAATATTTTAATTTAACACTTTGATTACTACATGATTCCATATGTGTTATTTCATAGTTTTGATGTCTTCACTATTATTCTACAATGTAGAAAATAGAAATAAAAAATTAAGAAAACCCCTGGAATGAGTACTTGTGTCCAAACTTTTGACTGGTACTGTAGAGATGTATTTAAAAACAGCTTTCTTTCACTTTTTGTGTGTGTGCAGAAAGAATGTTGTTCAAGTGCTTTATTTTTCGTGGAGAAAAAAAAACGTTTTTAAATGTAGTCTGCGCCTTTGTCTGTTAAACGTTGAGCTTGTATGTAAATATGGAGAAAAGGAGCTTTGTCGATATGCTGTGAAAATTCTATAAAGTGTGTCAAGATGGCTGTGTGTGTCAAGACAGGCTGCCTAGCGCATTCATAAATTAAACAAGATAAAGTTATTTTATTGCAGTATTTATGCATGAAAGATATGGCTACTTGTGTAGGATGTTTTCTTTTGAATTGTATTTCTGTTGGGTTTGCCTACGTTTTAATGGGAAGACATGGACATATTTTAGTTAATGTGTAATGAAGGACTCAGCAAAGTCAAACAAATGTGTAATGTACTGGTATGTATTTGCCCTTTTGCTATGATGGTGGAATTTACTCTAGGTCATGAAAGGTTAACATAGGAAGCTATTTTAAGTGTGTCTTTTAGATTCAAGACTATTCATTTGTTCTTAAGCAAGACTCCCAAGACACATAACCACTGTCTCAATACTTCAAAGTAACTTCCTTTTTGTATTTTTTTTTATGTTCAAAAGCAACCAATAAATTGCTAGTGGTCATCCAGTTTGATGTAACAGTATTGCACCTCTAGCCTTCCTAAGAACCGCTGTATTCATTGCTTTTCATTTTCCCTGTCGGGTGTTGATATAGGGCAATTGTATTTGTGTGCATGTGTGTATTGTAAATAAAGATGGAGGTGGAATTGTGAATCATGTTACTGTATTCCTAATTAGGCCTACCTTTTACTTATTCTGCCAATTAGATCTAGATGAGCAATAATGCACAGACAGGTGTTGAGACCCAGTGTATGAGCATATGTTTGAGTTTGGCGTGCTGATCAAATTTAAGTTGTTGTTTTTAGTGTGTTCATTTACACTTCTGTAACCATGGTATCAGTTGGAGAACAAACACTATTTGTGCCCTACTTTTATTTTCAATTAGAATTTCAGCAAAATGTCACATTCTGGTTTTGACCATGAGCAGCTGGTCACTGCTCACTACAAAACCACACATCAATGGAATGGAATATTGGGAATGTGCATCCATACAATGTAGTCCAAATACATATTGCCATAACTCCTTAGAGTTGTTTCCTTTGCCGTGTCAAGCACAGAAGCTGAAGAGGAAAAAAAAAAGAATCACATTTTGTCACATGCACCGAATGCAACAGGTGAAGAAGTGTGAATCAGTGTGTGAGTGGTGGTGGTGGGGGTTCCGCTGTGTGTGGATGGGATGCTGCCTTTTCAAAGGGAAACCAGAGCAGGGTGGTGGTATCTGGGCCAGTTATTAATAACAGCAGAGAGAGATGGGTCCTTTAACCATCTGCCAATTATTATTACACATATCTCCCATACACCACCATACCTATACAAATTAAATCACAACAACGGAAGGAAGACTGCCATGTTGGGTAATACTGTACTTAAACAGAACATAAATTGGTTGTAGAACATTAACTAAAGTTAACTAAACAAAGCCCTGCTTCCTTGTGATTCAGCTGTCTAGCCCTGTATACAGAAACAGACATGGTGCAGAGACTTATGAACACAGTGGGGGCTCATGCAACAGCGGCTGAGTGGTTGTTTCAGTGTGTAACATTATCCTCGGTCTGGTCTCATGACTGCAGTTCTCCAGAGCCAGAAACAAGAGAGCCAGAGGTGAGACATGGACCGCTGGGCATATTTGACAGAAGGTAAACTGGCTGGTTGTGTATTATCTTTTTACATGCACAAGGGTATTCTCATTCCTTAATTTCAAAACCTGGAAATGCCAGTCCTAATCTGATTATGTACAGTTCATCCAGGACATTGAGACAGGAGGACAATCTGCCAGGACTAGATTACCAGCAACTTTGCTAGTTTCCATTTGTTATTGAAATAACCTTGTCAGTTTTCAACCTCTTTTCACACCACGAGTAAACATGAACATGACACCAAGTGTTAATAAAAACATTTATTGGTTTCCCATTTGTTCTAAGCGCCTTTCACCTATTTGAACCATCCCGTCATAGCTTTCTCCAACTGAATCCCACCGACATAGATCTTCCCCTGGTTCCACACGTTCTTTAGACCCTCTATGATCAGAAATAACCACGCTCCACAAGACAAACCAAGAAGAATGAACACAGAAAAACATGAAGCCAAGAGAGAATAGCAAGGCGTAGAAATCGGAGGGGACTGACGCCAGTGAAGTCTGACAGACATTGAATGAGTTGTTCCAGAAAGCAGTGTGAGAAGTGCTACAGCTGCTATATAGCATGTTGTGTTGATAAACATGTAAGCACAGGTAAAGCTGCTATGTGCCTGCAACCAATATCTGCTGCTTGAGAGCAAGCTTGAAAACAGTCAAAGCAAACACCCCCTAAACAGCAGATTATTAGATTTATTTACAAGAGTAACTTTCAAAGCGACACATAAAACAGAAAGATGTCATGAGTGAGGCAGAGTCACATCTGTATGACTGAGCAGTACTTTTTGAAAATAGCTCATTCATTCAAGCTATACATAACTATATACAAAGTACAAATAAAACCACAAATTATTATCTTTATACATTAGAGGTTTATCATTCAACACCCAAAAAATGACAAATCTAACAGGGGTTTTACTATTGCTAAGAATTAAGGATTCTAAACCAACAAGTGCTCATTTTGATCACTGAAGCGCTTTTCTGGGGCATTAGTAATATACCCCCTCAGGCCTTATTGCTTAACTATAGTGTATGCTATATGACCACTATACTACGCTTCTTAGGCGCAACACAATGCCTATACAACAAACCCCCAAGGTACCTTATTACTATTAAAACTGGTTGCCAACGTAATAATAGCAGTAAAAACAAATGTTTTGTCATACGCGTGATATACCACGGCTGTCAGCCAATCAGCACGCCGAGCTCGAACCACCCAGTTTATAAACAAAATTAAGACAGGACTTCAACAGATAAATAGCCCCCGACTGCACACTTATGTTCAAGCTTGCATTCTTGTACATACTAAAATCAGAAGACCTTGTACTCCCAATCCTTCAAAGATGACAAGTCTATGCTATTATTAAATCAGGCCTTTGGGTACTCCAGGCTTCAATTCAGAGCTCTATCATATACATCCTACCCACACAAATCCCACATTACAAAAGATGCCCAGACAGAAATTGAAAAAGAATGTAAGACACAATTGAATGACAAAAAAACAAAAGGTTATTTTGATCATAGAGGTGTGTTCAAGGTTAAATCCATTGAAGTCAGGGAATCAAGCCAGACGAATGAAAATAAATATATATATTTATTTATATATATTTATTTATTTTTAAAAGGGGGCAGTACCCTTTTTTTCCTGATTTGCATCCTTCTTCGGCGAAATTGAACATCTTCCGTGGAAGTTACATACTTTTACAGAGAAAGACCTTTTTCTTTACTGGAGTGTTCTTGGGAGTGAAATCAGAATGGTTAGAGTGACATTGGGGGAAATGTATAGATAAATGGGGTGCGGGTTTCAGGCAAAAATAATGTTTCCCTGTTTTAGATTAGGCCAGGATTTCCAGATAATCAAAGCTTCAGCAACTAATACCAGCATAATGTGACCGAAATTAAAAGTAACTTGCTTCCTTATTAATTGTGCTTGCTTTTTAAAGGGGTTAATCTTGATGTCAAACTACCACAAGTTAAATCTCAATTGATGACCATTTGGCATTCGTCTGTAACTCCCCACATAATTCTATGTTTATGTAGCCTGGAAATCAAAGGATATGCGCCAATTGAAACAATAATAAAACAGTATACGAGTTTGGATTCCATGCTACTTTTTATGCCCCTTCACATCTTCAATCTGTTGGTGACCCAGTCCTCCCAGGCACATGGGGAAAGCTGATGAGATGCTACAAGACCACATTAGCCTACTGTGCTGTAATTGTCTTGAGTCAGGAACAGAGGTAGGTGGGAGCTCTGTAGTAATGAGGTGGAGTGACAGACTGGGCAGCATACCTAGAGGCATGGGGTTAGCAAACACTGGACATAAATTAAACTAGCTGTAATCTCTAGGCAGGTGAATTGTATATACATCGAGTGCACAAAACATTAAGGACACATGCTCTTTCCATGACAGACTGACCAGGTGAAAGCTATTATCCCTTATTGATGTCACTTGTTGAATTCGCTTCAATCAATCAATGTAGATGAAGGAGATGAGACAAGTTAAAGGATTTTTAAGCCTTGAGACAATTGATACATGGATTGTGAATGCGTGCCATTCATAGGGTGCATGGCCAAGACAAAAGATTGAAGTGCCTTTGAACGGGGTATGGTAGTAGGTACCGGGTGCACTGGTTTGAGTGTGTCAAGAACTGCAACACTGCCGGATTTTTCTCGCTCAACAGTTTCCTGTGTGTATCAAGAATGGGTTGTGGACCAAAGGACATCCAGCCAACTTGACACAACTGTGGGACGCATTGGAGTCTGCATGGGCCAGCCTCCCTGTGGAACGCTTTCGACACCTTGTAGAGTCCATGCCCTGGCAAATTGAGTCTGTTCTGAGGGCAAAACGGGGCGGGGGGGTGCTACTCAATATTAGGAAGGAGTTCTTGTTTTTTTACACTCAGTGTATGAGTACGTGTTTTGCATCTTCTCTCTTTATCTTCCTAATGTGGAGGCAAAGCGGGGATATATAATATAGCATATCTATGAATACCTAACAGTGTCTCACACCAAACAATGTAAATATCAAAATGCCCTTTTTGGGGATTTTTGATTTATAATAATAAATTAAAAAAGTGTACTGTCTCTTTGAATCTCTTTCATGGGATGGGGGCGAGGCCAGCTTTTATTTGTTATTTCCTCCCTTCTCTCCTCTCCCTCTTCAGCCTGACTTGTTGGCCCCCACCAGGGTCATGAGTCCGTCCGTGCTCATGGACTTGGGGCGTTCCAGGGGGAAGCCCAGGGCTCGGCTCCAGATCAGCTGGGCCAGCACTCCCAGGGCTCGGGACACACCGAACAACACAGTGTAGTAGTTCATCTCTGTCATCCCATAATACTGTAGTGGAGAGAGGTCAGGGGGAAGGCCAGGGAGAGATCAAATATGTTTTGTTACAGAGGGTCAACAAAAATGGAATGATTAAAAGACTAAACTAATACATACAGGTGCTGTGTCTTGTGATGCTTATAATTGAAGTACATCTGGATTGTAATGCTGACTGGTCAAAATACATTTAGAATGCACTTTCAAATTCAACTTCCATCGAAGTTTCAGAATAGATCTGCATTACATTGCAATACGTAACATTACAATAGGACATTGTTGAGCAGAATGCCCGAATAAAGAATATTGCTTACCTGCAGCAGCACTCCACTGTGGGCATCTACGTTGGGCCAGGGGTTCTTGGCCTTACCCTGCTCTAGCAGCACTGGGGGCACAATCTTGTAGAGCTGGTGCACCAGCTTGAACATGGGGTCATTGGGCAGGTGCTTAAAGGCAAACTCCTGCTGGCATTGGTACCTGGGATCAGTCTTCCTCAGGACAGCATGCCCGTAGCCTGGCACCACCTACGGCAGAGAGAGAGGGTGTGAGGAGTAGGGTTGCAAACTTCCCCCAAATGTCCTGTGTTCTTCAGGATCCCCGTTGGAGGATTCACTCCTTCCTTCCTGATTCCCAGAATCCTGGAGAACTAGGGAATTTTTGGTAAGATGTGTTGTAATAGTGAAGCCAGATACACTCTTACCCTGCCAGACTTGAGTGTGTTCCAGATGTAATCCCTCATCTTCTCATCAGACACCTCCCCTCCCATTTCCGTCTGCAGGGCCGTCAGCCACACCAGTACCTCCTGCAGGGCACACAGAAACACATATCAGTAACATACTGTTATAATCTCAGCAAGTCTAAAACAGGAACACTCTATAAAAGCACTGTTGTGCTGATGTTAAGGAAAAGCCAGTTACGCCAACATTACTATCGTTCTGTCCATCCATCTATCCATCCATGTGACTGTGCAGAGCAAAGGACAGGATTGACACAGACCTGGTTGGCCAGCCCATGCAGAGGTCCAGCCAGCCCGTTCAGAGCAGCACTGAAGGAGAGGTAAGGGTCGGACAGAGCACTGCCCACCAGGTGACTTGTGTGGGCGCTGACGTTGCCTCCCTCATGGTCACTGAAACCCCAAAGGGTCACATTCAATGTGACCACATTTAATGTATAGTAATTCATTACAAAATTGTACTTCACATTATTGATTATTACTAACTAAAACATTTATACAGAGCTATATTCAAATACAGCGTTAACCTCCCCAAAACTGTAGAATCATTCTAATGCAACAATATAAACACTAGGGGGCAGAGAATTTTTATATTTGAGGGTCTCACAATTCTCTATCATGCAATGCCAGAATTTAGTGGCAAAGGAAGGAGCTACAGCCAAAAATGACAAAATGGCAACCCCCCCAAAAGTCAAATAAATCAATGACTTACAATGGTTAATAATATGAATACCTGGGTTTTATAGAGTGCTTTTCAATGACCCAAAGGCGCTTAAACTGTAATTATGCTTAAAATATACATCCTTCAGGGTTGGTTTCAATGGAGATTCTTCAGTGGAGATTCTTAACCTGAAACTGGCCCATAGTAAAATACCTGTGGATGGTGAGGTAGAGCCTCATAAGTTCAGTGAACTCAGCAGAGTTGCTGTAGCCCAGCATGTTGGCGAAGTTAGCGGACCAGTCCTGGTTGGAGTCAATAGCTCCAATGCTGCTTCCCTCACGGTACAGGTTACGGTAGATCTTAGCAGCAACACATGGCAACTTGGCAATTAAGTCCATGGAGTCCTCATAGATGAACTGGAATAGAGTAGATGAACTGAATAGATGAACAGGAATAGAGTAGATCCACAGGAATAGAGTAGATGAACTGAATAGAGAAGGGTAGGTGGTTTAATCAACAGTCAGTAGACTGTCTCCCACAGGTTCTCACTGAAAGATGATAAATCCCACACACGATTACCTCAGTAGGTGATTTCCTGTTGATGTTTTGGTCTGTGAGCTTTTTCAAGTCTGTCTGTCGAACTTAAACTTAAATTTAGCCTAATCTTTAACCAGGAAGTCGAGGAAGAGATGAATATGCTCTTGTTCAAGGGAGACCTGGTGTGCGTGTTAAAATTCACATTTAAAAGAACAGACACTTGAAAATCAGTCAAGGTTTAGTGAAGACGACTCATTGATCTGGCATCACACACTGGTTTAATGCCTTTAGCCACACCTCTGCCTGTACTGCATTGTATTGTGAGGAATGCAGACCTGGGTTCAAATTATATTTAAAATCTTTCAAATACTTTGAGCGTTGGCTTTAGCCTGCCTGAAGCGCCAGATGTTCATGGTTTACACCTTAATGGCTATTCTATTTGTTCCATCTCACCAGGCACACTCAAACACAGACAACGTATTTAAAAAAACATGTCAAATACCATTTGAACCCAGGTCTGTGAAGAATACATGCTGAGATCTGTCTGTGTGACTTACCTCCCAGTACTTGGCCTTGTTGACGCCCTCGGAGTATGCCCGGGCAAAGCTGCTCTCGCTGTTCAGAGCTGTGATTGCGGCACTGAACTGGGACATTGGGTGAAGGTTGGTGGGGAAGTTATCTAGCATGGTGACGACGTGGGAGGGGAGTGCTGCCCGCTTAGCCCATTCTTTGGACAACCAGCTCACCTGGAGAGATGAGATGCAAACATGATCGGTGAGTACAAGTAGGGCCAATAAAAAATTTGAGACAGGAAATGTTCTTCAATCCAAAACATAAATCACCATCACTTTGCTATGGTTGTAGAACTTCAATGCCTTCCTCCTAAACCATAAAGTAACTTGCTTCTGGTATGTAATATAGGAAATTCCTCCAGCTGAGCCATATTAGGGTGGAATTAGATCTCATCTCGTGGTGGCTTCAAGAAAGAGCTGCAGCAAACACCAAATGCCAAGGATGTGTGTTGGAGTTGGGTCGTTGCTGGGTGCAGTAATACCCACAATTTGTGGCCCAAAAACAAGAAGCTAGCTTTGTAGTGGGACCGGTTTGTCCAGTTGAAGCGAGCGGATTGGATGAAGGGAACCACGGGCACGTCTACTGTATGCAGTGCTCATTTAACCACGGAGGACTTTGATAGCTATAACAAGTGGAAGGCAGGATTCGGAATGAGTGACTGAAACCAGGTACTATGCAGAGCGTGAATGTTATGCCAGCAACCTCTGTTCCCTACCGGTACATCACAAGAGTCAGCAGTAATGAGATAAACCAGGTAAATTCAATGTGGATTTACCTCCCTATATCTCTATTGTATTAGCTGATCCCTCAGGCTGGTGAAAAGGCCTCTTCCTAGGCTCTTCTTTGGTTATTAACTCAGCTGTCAATTGGTAAGTCTCCACGCTCTCTACTTTATATCTGTTAGATTTATATATATTTTTCCTGCTTGTGCTAGAATAGTTGGTGTTGTTCTCTGGCTTACCACTTAGCTATGTCGACCGTGGTGGTTGGCCAACTAGGCTAGTTAGCTGGCTATGCTAGCAAGCAGGCTAAAATAAGTAACCATAGCTGACTGGCTAAGATAACTGCATATACGGCAACATTATTTGATAATTGTTTAGATGGTGTTATGCATGTTCCAAACTTTGGTTTACTTTAAATGTTTCTGTAAGCTAGGTGTTGATCGCAACTGGCTGACTCATGCAGTGCTAACCTAACGTTAGCAGGCTAGTAGGGCTAACATTAGCAGGCTAGTTGGCTAGCAACTTTGCAAGCTGATTTCTATCAATAAATTCATAAATTAATTTGATTTTAAGTTAGCTGAACATTTTATTGAAACCAGTAGTTATGAAGGTGCAAACGATTTGGTTTAATTTGAAGTTATACATTAAGTTATTTCTGTTGGAGTTTACATTATAAGGAATATGCTGACTGGCCCGGTCCTCCATATAAAACGGCACATCCCCCAAAAAAACATTTTCTGGCATGACTTCGGCATTCTGATCGGTTTTATGTAATAACTTGAAAAATAAAAGTGAGGTCTAACATGGCATTGAAACTTCTCGTGCGTATAATAATGCAAATCCATGTGGTTATGTTTATGCTACCCTTTAACCTCCTTTTTCACTTGACCAGACTAAATCTTCACATTCAGTTTAAATTAGACTTAGCACATCTAGCCCTAGCCCCATCTCACCTGTTCCTCTGTGGGGACCTGTCCTGTGACCAGCAGCCAAAAGAGGCCTTCAGGCAGCGGCTCCTGACCTCCTGGAGCCTTGGGCAACAGCTGCTGACACTCTGGAATGCTGTAGCCACGGAAGCGGATGCCCTAAAGACAAATTTGACACAATTTACATAGTGCCTTCAGAAAGTACTTACACCCCTTTTTCCACATTTTGTTGTCTTACAGACTGAATTTAAAATTTATTAAAATGTAGATGTTTTGTCACTGGCCTACACACACACACACACAATACCCTAATATCAAAGTGGAAATATGTTTTTCAAAATTTACACCAAATCATTTAATAAAGAAAAACCAAAATGTTATAAGTATTCAACCCGTTTGTTATGGCAAGCCTAAATAAGATCAGGAGTAAAAATAATGTGCTTAACAAGTCACATAATAAGTTGCATGGACTCACTCTGTGTGCAATAAGTGTTTAACATGATTTTTGAACGACTACCTCATCTCTGTACCCCACACGTACAATTATCTGTAAGGTCCCTCAGTCAAGCAGTGAATTACAAGCACAGATTCAACTACAAAGACCAGAGGTTGTTCAATGCCTTGCAAAGAAAGGCACCTATTGGTAGATGGGTTAAAAAAATAAAAATAAATAAAGACCCTTTGAGTATGGTGAAGTTATTAATTACACTTTGGATGGTAACTCAGTTGCCGGAGAGGACAGAAACTGCTCATGGATGTCACCCTGAGGCCATTGGCCGTGATAGGAGAAAACTGAGGGTGGACCAACAAAATTGTAGTTACTCAACAATACTAACCTAATTGACAGGGTGAAAAGAAGGAAGCTGTACAGAATAAAAAGATTCCAAAACATGCACCCTGTTTGCAACAGGGCATTAAAGTAATACTAGAAAAAAATCTGTCAAAGCAATTAACTTTTTGTCCCTAATACAAAGTTATGTTTGGGGCAAACCCAATACAACTAATTACTGAGTACCACTCTCTATATTTTAAAGCATAGTTGTGGCTGCATCATGTTATGGGTGTGCTTGTAATTGTTAATTTTTTATCCTGAAAAACTCCCCAGTCCTTAACGGAATGGAGCTAAGCACAGTCAAAATCCTAAAGGACAACCTGGTTCAGTCTGCTTTCCAACAGACACTGGGAGATTAATTCACCTTTCAGCAGGACAATGAACTAACAGACAAGGCAAAATCTACACTGGAGTTGCTTTCCAAGAAGACAGTGAATGTTCCTGAGTGGTCGAGTTACAGTTTTGACTTAAATATACATGAAAATCTATGGTAAGACCTGAAAGTGGTTGTCTAGCAATGATCCAAAAGCAATTTGAGAGCTTGAAGAATTTTTTTTATAATAAAATGGCCAAATGGTGTACAATCCAGGTGTGGAAAGCTCTTAGAGACTTACCCAGAATGACTGTAATCACTGCCAAAGGTGCCTCTACAAAGTATTGACTCGAGTGTGAATACTTATTTCTGTATTTCATTTTCAATAAAATGTGCAAAAATGTCTAAAAACATGTTTTCACTTTGTCATTAAGGTGTATTGTGTGTAGATGGGCGAGAAATTGCTTTCATCAATTTTGAATTCAGGCTGTAACACAAAATGTGGAATAAGTCAAGGAGTCTGAATACTTTCTGAAGGCACTCAGCTTCACACATCAATTATTCTGTGGGTGTTACTGTTTAGTGGATTATTTGTGTTGTGATGGCAGGAAACACACCTCATCAGGATCCAGCACTGAGGTCTCGTACACCAGACCCTTCATGCCCCTCATCCCACCATAGACCTGTGAAACGGAAATTACATTCTGTACAGAAAGCTCAATATAGGCTAGACTAATTCTCTCTGATCAAAGTCCAGAAATAAGTGTCTCAGATCAAAATGTGTAAAGATGACCCTGATCTTAATTCATCTACATTCTTCATAGTCATAAAAAGAGTGAAGATGTCATGTGAATGATAAATGTGTGGATGACGGTCTCTGTAAGAGCTGAGGTGTGTGTAACTCTGGAGTGAGTCTGCTGTGATTTCTGGTGTGGGAGGCAAGAGCTGTGACTCCGCTTTATATTTTAAGTATTTTTTTTGCATTAGTCCGCTGTTGGTACAGTCTCAAAATGTTTTGAATGTCAGCAATCAAGTTTTCAAGAAGCAAAGTGTCATCGGCCACATCATCATGAGGCTGTGCTCAGCTGGCAGGGAACAGGCTGAGTAGTGGTACATTACATGACCGCTAGTATGCTAAAAGGGGGATGGCTGAGGGGCAACATCAGACCCAATCACGTAGCAGCCGGTTTATAATAAAGTAATATGAATCCATTTCTACATATTGATAAACTAAAGACCCTCACCACACATCATTTTGTTAATGGAATTTTGCTTTTCTGATCTTTGTGGCGTGGTGGTTAATTTCTTTACTATCAAATGAGGAGAGACAACCTTATCACACAAGTCAGAGTTACACTTAAACTAAATCTTTAAATCACTTAATAATGGAGCAGGTCAATACTACACAAACATATAAAGTGAATCGATTGAGTGCTCTACGATAATGATGGCTGGTCGACGAATCACCCTTAGATGATTCGTTGAGAGCCCCGAGACAAAAGTACAAAGGTCTTTTATAGCCAAGATACACCCCTTTCAACCTACATGATGAACAGATGTATAGAATGGGTCACAAGGTTAAGATTTGTATGAAAGATACTTATAATTCACAGCAGACAGTATCTTCTGTAAAAACATTGTGTAGAGACCAGTGTCTGTGTAGAGACCAGTGTCTGGCCCCCCAACTCCATACTGGAGCCATGTCTCACTGGTACCGTATAGAACAGAAACATGAACTCATGCTCTGGAATGCGGTATCCCCAAAGACATCATAAATCTCCTGTCAGTGTTATCTCCCAGAGGCCCATCCTCAGTAGAACATAGACGAACGAGCGTTCTAGCCACCCCTTATTCTATTGCATAAAACAACCATTTGATGCAATAAAAGTATTATAACATAATCTTGCAATTTTCCTCTCACAGTGGTTTATTTCTACATTAAAAGCCTTTGATTCTCTTGTATGGTTTTACCAACATTATGTTCTGAGAATGAATACGGCTCAATTACTTACCATATCAACAGTGATCGATCCAATGTTGGTTTTGCCATACTGCTGTTTGAAGCTCTTGATCCTACTTTGTTCTTTTGGGATGAGGTCTGATAGAACATCCTTTAAATTCTGCAAAAACACAGACATGTCTCTGAAAGCTCAGTCAAAATAACATTTGTTGAAAACCAGCCTATATAAAAAAAGGTCAACTACAGAGAACCTAGTGAAAACTGTGTGATAACACTGCCAAGTCTGTGTTAGTTAAACAACCATTATATCCAAAACATAGGTTGAAAAACACAGGCTTATAAAGTCAGCATGGTCCATAATGGCAAATCTCTTCTTGTCAATCCCTATTAATATCATGCTTCACCAACAATAACGTTAATAATGGGCAAACTGACAATGAGTGGCCTTGAAGAGGTGGTCTGAGAGTACTTACTGTTGATGAGCTGGCATGTCTGGATGCCACAATGACACATGAGGCATTCTGCAGAGAGGAAAATGCAAGCATCAGAAAACATGAGCCTGAGGGAGGGTCTGTGGTCAAAACAAAGACATGGTTAGCACTGAGTGTATAGGAAGCATTAGAGAAGCTTCAAATTAGCTGCGTAGCACAACTGCACTCTGATTTCCAATACCTGCAGCTAGACTATTAGAAGTAGGTCTAATTTAATCATTGAGCTGATAGTACCATGAAATCCTGATTTCTCGCTGCTTCTCAGTTAGCCTAAATATCCAACCCCATAGACTAACAACATCCACAACAGGGTGGGCAGATCAGGTAATTGGTTCTGTATAGATAACTGTTATCTGGTCCGGCAAACCGCAATGTCTGCCTTGACTGCAGATAACAGTGGAGACCATTATACTGTTGTCAGAGGTAAATGGGAGCAGCTAGTATAATGAATGAAAATGAACCTAGAGGGTTTATAGCGAAAAGCTAGCAATATTTCTCAATTTCAATGAACCATAATGTATTTGTTACTCCAGCTATCCAGCTGCATTTGTCTAAGGCTACCACCCATCAATGGCAGATGACCCTAAGGACTCGGTCACTAGAACTAGGAGATTGAGTGGGATTAACAGGAATGTTCTTGAGTGAGTAAATAAAAAATAAAAAATAAAAAAATACAAATAAAATCTTTTTAAAATCAGCCCAGTCAGGATATGAAAGTTGTTGACTGGCTGCCAGTAACCTTGTAGCTTAGCAGGTGATTACTACCAGTAGTCTGAAACCAGACCAGAGAGGAAGAGGCGAAGCGAGAGGTTTCACTCTCGCAAAAACATGTCCAAAATAAGCCCAATGCGTTTCTATGGGTTTGTTTTTTTATTTAAGCTTGTCTTTGGGACAACGGCTCCCATTGTTAGGGCAAAGACATGAGCATCTCGTCATTATATACAGATCTCTGACCAGACTCATCAGTCAGATTGTCAAAGTCAATGGAAGGGGGATGGAGCCAGGGGATCAACGCAAGGGACATCTGGCTACAAGATTCCCAAAAAACACGCCCCTTCGATACAGCCACAACCGGAAGTAACTTTTTCATAGTAGGTTAGGAGAATTAATGTGGCAGGTTGGAAAATTAGGTTAAGGTTAGCAAAAAGGGTTAGGAAAAGTGTTAGGTTTAGCAAAAACCTGGGATGAAAAGTCACTTCCGGGTGTAGCTGTATGGAAGTGGCATGTTTTTAGGGAGTCCCATCTGGCTACGTTCCCACTGGGTGGAACTCTACTTTAGGTGTGGGCAGCCTACATCCCATAGCAGCTATAATCCAACATTAAAACAGTGATCAATCATTCGATTTTTAATGGAAGGCCAGCATCCCGGAGTCACCTCTTCACTGTTGACGTTGAGACTGGTGTTTTGCGGGTACCATTTAATTAAGCTGCCAGTTGAGGACTTGTGAGGTGTCTGTTTCTCAAACTAGACACTAATGTACTCTTGCTCAGTTGTGCACCGGGGCCTCCCACTCTTTGTATTCTGGTTAGAGCCAGTTTGCGCTGGTCTGTGAAGGGAGTAGTACACAGTGTTGTACGAGATCTTCAGTTTCTTGGCAATTTCTTGCATGGAATAGCCTTCATTTCTCAGAACATGAATAGACTTACGAGTTTCAGAAGAAAGTTATTTGTTTCTGGCCATTTTGAGCCTTTAATCTAACCCACAAATGCTGATGCTCCAGATACTCAACTAGCCTAAAGGCCAGTTTTATTGCTTCTTTAATCAGAACAGTTTTCAGCTGTGCTAACATAATTGCAAAATGGTTTTAATAGTAATTTACAACATTAACAATATCTACACTTTATTTCTGATCAATTTGATGTTATTTTAATGGACAAAAATCTGCTTTTTTTCCCAAAACAAGGACCTTTCTAAGTAACCCCAAACATTTGAACGGTAGTGTGTGTGTGATTAAAAAATATATATATTTTAATGGCACAGGAGACACCCGTCTTATGCACGCCCATCTCAGTGAACTAATCCTTTGCGGAGGCCGCGGGGATGGCACAGTACAAGAAGGGGACTGCACAATGCACATTCGGGGGGCGGCAGGTAGCCTAGTGGTTAGAGCGTTGACCTAGTAACCAAAAGGTAGCAAAGTCAAATCCCCGAGATGACAAGGTAAAAATCTGTCGTTCTGCCCCTGAACAAGGCAGTTAACCCACTGTTCCTAGGCCATCATTGAAAATAAGAATTTGTTCTTAACTGACTTGCCTAGTTAAATAAAGGTAAAATAAAATGCATTGTTTCATAAATTACGTGTGTGAATTGTTTGCTATCACCAGTAGTACATTTACCTAGTGGTTAGCGTCGGGCCAGTAACCGAAAGATCAAATCCCCGAGCTGACAAAGTAAAAATCTGTCATTCTGCCCCTAAGCAAGGCAGTTAACCCACTGCTCCCCAGGCCCCGAAGACGTGGATGTCGATTAAGGCAGCCCCCCGCACCTCTCTGATTGAGGGGTTGGGTTAAATACGGAAGACATTTCAGTTGAAGGCGTTAGTTGTACAACTGACTAGGTATCCCCCTTTCTGTTACCATTAATTCCTAGAAAAGCTAAATATACACTAACTGTACACTATTTTAACCGGTTATCACATTTACAGCCGACAGTATTTTCCAGTTACAACACTTTTCTGGCATCCTCCTTCCGATACACACAGTTGTTCGTAGATGCTAGATTGCCATGTTACAGCGGTTCTAATTGGCTAGATGGCCGGGTGTGAATCCTAACGCTATAAAAAGGTGTATTCATTTAACCTTTTATTTAATGAAAGGTTTCCAAAACCGTATCGCAAGCAAGGATTATTAACGTGTAGACAAAGTGCTGGGACTACTGTACACAGTTCCACAACGTCATCAATGCTTCAACTGAGAATCAAAGAGGGAGCCCTCATTGGTGAACGAGAGGTACATCTGTCTGAGGATTGAAAGTGAACAGTCCAAATAAGATGTTGCAAGTTACCGTGATTTGTCAGCTATCTGGGCCATAGAAATAGAATAATCTGAGCAGGAGGGTAATTGGGTGAAGGCAGTACTGTAGGTTACAATCTAGTTACAGCCGGTGTGCCAAGGACACTCAGACAGTTTTTAAGTCTTACTCCTGACCAAGGAGGTAGTTGCTTGAAACCCAATGGGCAGAAATGAGCGTTTGAATCAGGAAAGTTTCCTCTCACAACTTCCACAAGCCAGAATGTCAAATAAAATTATATTTGAACGTACTTTACCAGTTGTCCTTGCAGTTGGTCCTTTGGCAGTAGGAGACAATATATCCACAGGAAAGTATAATTACATCAACTTTTGAAAGTGCTGGTAGCGCTCAGACTTCTATCACCTGAAGCATGTGCACAAGAAAAAGAATACATGCACGAGCCTCATGTCTACTTACCAAGCACATGTTTACATGGTTCTGTGCATGCTTCAGGTGATATAAATCTGAACACACTACCAGAGCTTTGAAAAGTTAATGTAATTATACTTTCTTGTGGATATTGCTTCACATTACTACTGCCAAAAGGACCAACTGCACAGACAACCGGTAAAGTATGTTAAAACATAATTGTATTCAACATTCTGGCTTGTAGAGGTCGTGAAAGGAAACTTTCCTGATTCAAAACACTCATTTCTGCCGGACATAGAATTCAATGCAATTTAACGTTGGGTTTCCAGGCAAGAGGTAGCAGTGGCACCCAGGAATCAATACAGACCTCTGTGGAATGCATGAAGATAGACAAGACAGAATTCAAATCAATGTGTTATTGAAACTTCAGTGTTGCACATAGACCTATTACATAATAGGATAGTTAACTGGCTAGGTATACTGAATAAAGATCAACACAATATGCAACAACTTCAAATATTATACTGAGTTACAGTTCATAAGGAAATCAGTCCATTAAAAATAAATTAGGCTCTGATCTATGGATAGGGGCGGGTTCCTGTTTAATCAACTTCTTGATATGCCACACCTGTCAGGTGGATGGATTATCTTGGCAAAGGAGAAATGCTCACTAACTTGGATGTCAAAAAAAAAAAAAAAAAGTGTCCACAAAATGAGAGAAAAGCTTTGTGCATATGGAACATTTCTAGGATCTTTTCTATAAACTCATGAAACACAGGACCAACACTTTACAAGTCGCGTTTATATATTTTTTTCAGTGTAGATTGCGACATAAATGGAGACTTGGCAACAATACAGCACCCGAAAATGAACAAACCTAGATAGTTGCTGTTGTATTGGCTAATAGTTAGGACATTTACTTATGAATGGAAACGTTAGCACTGAAGGTCAAATGAGGGGAAGTGGAGGAGCAGATTAGCTAGCCAGCCAATTAACGTGCCACTGCTGACAGTAGGTAGCTAACATAAGACTATGCATTATTTTGGATGATCTAAACAAGCAGTTTAAATTACTTCCATGTGAGATGAGGGATAGCTAACTAGCTGTCAAACGTCAACCTCCTACACAATCAATCTCCTGTTAGTTAACGTTATCCGTCACTGTCAACTGGCTAGCTCGCAGCTAACCTAAAAAGACGAGAAACAGTAGTGCCAACACATTTAAGAGAGGACCACCGTTGGCAAGCTTCAAAACAGTCTGGCGATGTGTAGCCACTAGCATACATGAACAACAACCGACATTTTTCATGGATAGCGAGCAAGCCGGCTAGCTAGTTGTTGAAGTTTACTTGTTAGTTTCTAGCAAATTAGCGAACACTGACGCCCACTCTACTTCGAAGAGGCTCTTTGCCTCGCCTTACCTTTGACTGAAGGAGTCTTGGCGCTAGCCTGCTGATACTGGTAGCCAGAAAGGACATGATGTCTGTGGGAAAATATATTTATTCTGAAAGACAGTGCCCAGCGAAGCTAGTTGAAGGTGCCCCTACAGAAAAAGCACTACTGAAGGTTGAAGGGGGATTCGGGCCCGCAAGTAGGCGTATCGTTGATTGGATGGCGGTTGCAGCGAAATGTAACCTGATTGGCCAGTTGAGCCTCGTGTGTCTCTATCAATCGAAACGATTGGCTAAGGAAAACGGAAGACTGGGATGGAACTCATTTCCGTTTCATTCTGTCACACAATTTAAATGAATTGAGTGAGAGAGTAAAACATCATTGTTTCTGGACATGACCATATAAATTATAGGTGTAGATCTGAAATAATTTGATAAATATCAGCAATATTTTACTTTTGATACTTAGTATATTTTAGCGATTACATTTAGTTTTGATCTTTAACTATATTTAAATCCCAAATACTTTTAGACTTTTACTGAAGTAGTATTTTACTGGCTGACTTGTTTGGCCCTGTCCGGGGGTATCGTCGTACGGGGCCACAGTGTCTCCCGACCCCTCCTGTCTCAGCCTCCAGTATTTATGCTGCAATAGTTCATGTGTCGGGGGCTAGGGTCAGTCTGTTATATCTGGAGTATTTCTCCTGTCTTATCCGGTGTCCTGTGTGAATTTAAGTATGCTCCCTCTAATTCTCTCTCCCTCCCGGAGCACCTGAGCCCTGGGACCATGCCTCAGGACAACCTGGCTTGATGATTCCTTGCTGTCCCCAGTCTACCTAGTTGTGCTGCTGCTCCAGTTTCAACTGTTATGCCTGCGGCAATGGAACCCTGACCTGTTCACCGGACATGCTACCTTGTCCCGGTCCTGCTGTTTTTCGACTCTCTACCGCACCTGCTGTCTCTAACTCTGAATGCTCGGCTATGAAAAGCCAACTGACATTTACTCCTGAGGTGCTGTCCTGTTGCACCCTCTGCAACCACTGTGATTATTATTATTTGACCCTGCTGGTCATCTATGAACTTTTGAACATCTTGGCTATGTACTGTTATAATCTCCACCCGGCACAGCCAGAAGAGGACTGGCCACCCCTCAGAGCCTGGTTCCGCTCTAGGTTTCTTCGTAGGTTCATGCCTTTCTAGGGAGTTTTTCCTAGCCACCGTGCATATACATCTGCATTGCTTGCTGTTTGGGGTTTTAGGCTGGGTTTCTGTATAGTACTATGTGACATCGGCTGATATAAAAAGGGCTTTATTTGATTGATTGACTTTCACTTGAGTAACTTTCTATTAAGGTATCTATACTTTTACTCAAGTATGAGAATTGGGTACTTTTTCCACCACTGGCCATATTGCACTTATCCAATTCTTGCCAAATATATTTAGTCTGACTGTTGAGGTCTAGGTTAAAAACACCTGGTACCAACGAGACCGGTTCAAGAAATTATACTTGACACAACAGACAGTTATTCATTCACTATTTCAATGCTGATACTTTGGCCGAGGCTCCACTTGTCCTCTCCAAAGCAGCCAGTGATGGAACACACACACACAACAATATTTCTGTAAAACAAGGAATTGATTCTTTATCGTAAAGGATTTAGTAAAACAAAAAAAAGGAAAAATGTAAAGTTGGCTATTCAATTGCAAACAGACTACATGCAGTGCACCATAGATGTTCCACAACTTTGATTGGGAGTCCACGTTACTGGGGGAGATGTATAATTTTCAGTGAGGTGTTAAACTATTGCAGTACACATGAACAAAGTATGCGTGACTATCAAAGGAAATTCATTCAAGAAAACAAACAAAAACATAACTACTGAAATATACTTCTAACAAATGTGCTTCATATTATAGTTTGTTGGGTTTGTTCATTCTTATTATATCCATCCAAAGTTACCAAATACAACATGGAACTGTTGAAAATAATCATGCAAGAGGCATGGAAAATACAGTTTATAACTTCTGCAAGTCTGGATACATCTCTGAACTGACATGGTGAATACACTTGTAAACATACCATGTATTTGGCACATTAAGAGTGACACTAAGTCCATACCATATATGTGTTTACATATCAGCATAGCAGGCTGATTTTAGTTGTAATAAATTAAGCAAAGTTAAGATATGCAGGATAACGAAACATAGAAGAAGGCATTGTAAACCACTCCGCTTCATGCAGCCATTACGACATGCATGTTCAGGCTATTTTGTAAACTTGAAGAAGAATCAACATTTGGCCTGGCCATGGTCACTTCTTGGATAATTGATCCACACAGTGTAAACAAATCAGGGACAACACAATTCAAACAGTACAAACAATGTTGGGAAGAAATTGTATGTTTCCAAAGTTGCTGTGAACTGATAACAGTAGGCTGTGATCTGATATTCTTGGTCCACACTCCCGTGTTCTTGTGTCTAGTCAGTGGCTGTGGGAAGAGACTAGTGTTTAGTAGTAGTCTGACTTTGAGTAGTCGTCACTTCTCAGTGTTTCTCCAGTACCAGAGGTGGGAGTACTCAGTCATCCTCCTCATCTGGCTCCTCTATGGAGGCCAGGAGGGGGTTGTGTCTCAGGCAGGTCTGGAGGTAGTGCACCAAGGTCCGTTGGGAATGCTGGATGCTGCGCCGCTCCTTCAGGATGTGGCCCTCGTCTGGGTACAGCTGCAGGGAGTAGTTGGCCTCCACCTTCACCAAGCGACTCAGGAGCTCTGCACTGTGCTGGAAGTGGACCCGTGCTGCGTCACCCAAAGCCAAAAAAACACACACATAAGACATAAACAAACACATACAAGTTATTATTAATAAGTTCAGTAGTTGAATTGCATATTGATTAAAAAAAAGTGGACAAATTTAGCTGTTAAAATCATAGCCAAATCTCACCGTCTGCAGTCCCATGCAGTAAGAGGAAATTCTCGTCTTTAAGCTTGTGAACATCTTCCAATACAGATGCCGTCTGAGGAGACAAAACAGAAAGCCCTTACAATAACCTATTGCCTTATACTTCCTACCATGCATGTTTACACAAGGTATGAGGATCCTCACCAGATAAGTGTGCTCCTCCTTTGCTGGGAGACCTAGATACCTCTCTGAGAAGGCAGCACCTATACATGAAAGCAAAATAGATTACTGTTATTGGTTTCCTTTTCAACATAGGCTCTTGTGTGTTTTTTCACTATTGTATAGTCTTCACTTACTGTAGAGTTTGAAATCTGTTATGGGAGCCACAGCGGCTGCACATTTAAACAGCTGATCAGTGGCAGCTAGCATCTTGAGGGATAAATAACCACCAAATGCCTGTAGGGAAAGACACAAGTGCCATTAAACAGAGAGACTTTATAATATATGCTTTTGCAACATTTTACTTTTGAAACGCATGTGATCACATGGTCGTGGCCAGAATATAGGTTAATTGTTGCCATAGTAAACATAATAGTAACCTTGCCATACAGGGCAATCCGCTGATCGTCAATGTAAGGCAATTGCATCAACCACCTGTGGAGAAAAAACAAAATAGGTCATACATTTATTTATGGATAATTTCTACAATATGTCAACAAAATGTCATGGCCAATAATAAAACTGTAGAAAACTAACTCTACGACTCCTAGTTGATCTTTGACTCTGAGGGAGCTGAGCTTGCGGGGATCCACACTGCTGATCTTCTGCCCCCGGCCGACCCCACTCCTTCCATCCACCCAGGCTAACGCCATGTCATGTGTGCTCGCGAGCACCTCAGGCCATCCCATAGTAAACTCCTCCGTCACCGACTGACTGCCTGGAACTCCGTCCCTGCATGACAACAGGAGGAACGGGGTCAGCTGGTTTTGACAAAAATTTCAACTGGAGGGACTGAGCAAAGGGCAAAAGTTAAACAACTAAGCTGTGGTTTAGCCTGCTGGTAAACTATGGGGAAATCAATGTCTGTTAAAAGTTATGTAACAGGCCGTAAAACTGTAAAAGTGAACCCTTGATATAGGCTCACATTAAGAGGCTTCATACAATGTGTGCAAGGGTCCCTGGTTCGAGCCCAGGTTGGGGCGAAGAGAGGGACGGAACCTACACTGTTACAATGGCATAACCATGTTATAACACCATTGATCAGCTGTGTTTATAACTTACACAATGATGAGTAGAGGGAGAAGGTGGGCCTCATAACCCTGGGGCAGAGACAGCTTCAGGTGTAGATCTAAAGGAAAACGAACAGAGGGCCCACACTCAGTCTCAGATAAGATATACAGAGATATACACTGAACCAGAGCTCATCAGTATTCTCCCCCTGAAACACCTGTGGGCGCCAAACTAAAGCACCAGTAAATGAGCTCCCCTGAGTCCTATGGGTGTCACTTAAACAATGAGTTAACGGTAGCTCATTGAGAATGTGTAGGCCTACAGTTGACACCCACACACACACACAAAGCACACATACAAGTGCGCACGCAAACACTTTGTTCTCCTCCCAAAGGGAGAGTATGAATCATGCTCTCGCTACCATGGAGACCTAATCGCTAAATGAAACAATTACTTTCTTGATGGGTATGCTGCTATATTGAGCTTGTTATTTACATGCCTGGCCAAGTGGAACCAGTCTGTTCTGTGACTGTTTGAACCTAAAGCAGTCTCTGTTCTGTGACTGTTTGAACCTAAAGCAGTCTCTGTTCTGTGCCTGTTTGAACCTAAAGCAGTCTCTGTTCTGTGCCTGTTTGAACCTAAAGCAGTCTCTGTTCTGTGCCTGTTTGAACCTAAAGCAGTCTCTGTTCTGTGCCTGTTTGAACCTAAAGCAGTCTCTGTTCTGTGCCTGTTTGAACCTAAAGCAGTCTCTGTTCTGTGCCTGTTTGAACCTAAAGCAGTCTCTGTTCTGTGTCTGTTTGAACCTAAAGCAGTCTCTGTTCTGTGTCTGTTTGAACCTAAAGCAGTCTCTGTTCTGTGTCTGTTTGAACCTAAAGCAGTCTCTGTTCTGTGTCTGTTTGAACCTAAAGCAGTCTCTGTTTTGTGACTGTTTGAACCTAAAGCAGTCTCTGTTTTGTGACTGTTTGAACCTAAAGCGGTCTCTGTTTTGTGACTGTTTGAACCTAATGCGGTCTCTGTTTTGTGACTGTTTGAACCTAAAGCGGTCTCTGTTTTGTGACTGTTTGAACCTAAAGCGGTCTCTGTTTTGTGACTGTTTGAACCTAAAGCGGTCTCTGTTTTGTGACTGTTTGAACCTAAAGCGGTCTCTGTTTTGTGACTGTTTGAACCTAAAGCGGTCTCTGTTTTGTGACTGTTTGAACCTAAAGCGGTCTCTGTTTTGTGACTGTTTGAACCTAAAGCAGTCTCTGTTTTGTGACTGAAGTGAATGTAAAATGATGTCAGTGAATGTTAATTATAATTTTAGACTGCTCTGTGTGTGGGCCCAGGGTGGTTTCACACACTTACCATGGTTGTCAGCTGCGAGGGTCTTGAAGACAGTCTCTGGGAGTCTCTTCCCTTCTAGGGTCTCAGAGAGAGGTGTGTTGTCCTCCAGAACTATGTATCCTAAAGGAGATCAAAGAAAATACATTTACATAGTCTATTCACGGTCATGCAGCTATCCGCCTCCTTTCCGAATTCCAATAACTGTCTGAAACTGCTCAAAATTCTTCTCTACATTATATTTTCGTTTGCCCATATTGCCCTCTACTGGCCATTGTTGAAAGTGTCTGATGGTAAAAAGTGGAGAAGGTTCGAGATTCAGATTCAGAGATTCAGATTCAGAGTGTTTAATAGATTAGTCAGACAAACCAGACTCACTGGAGGGGTCCTTCGTGTTGTGTACTGTCACCTTGGGGACTCCGGGGCCTAGGGAAACATGGGCCAAAGAGATAGAAAAAGTATACATATTTGATTATTGTTAAAATGCTGTTTTAATTCAAGCAGTAGGGGGTGTGCGTGTGGTGTGTGAGCGTGCCTGCGTTTGTGTGCGTGTGTACAGAGCTCCTACCTAGGCAATAAAGTGTGAAATATGTCTGATTGGGGCTGAACACTGCTTTGAAAAAGCTACAGTCATCTAGAAGGTTGCAGGTCAGACACTGGCGTTGGAAGATCCCTTCAAAGTCCACACTGAAAGAGAGGAAGACAGAGTTACCAAACACACCTTAAAGAATAGTGGATGAGGAAGGTTTGGGTCTGAAACTATTTGGCTGTCCCAATCAATACATTAAGGTTGTAAATTACACCTTAATAAACAAATAATATATTCTCAAACACAAATAGGACTGACTTCTCAAACAAGAATTGGACTCGTAAAGGGTGAAAAAAAGGCAACTATTTAAATAAAACCACTATCTCCGACCTCTCATCTCCAAGGGAAGTACCAAAAAAGAATGCACAGAAAATCTCCTTTAAACCAGACACCCATCTCTCCCTCTACTCTATCATCTGGTGAGGCCAAAAGCAGACTAATAAAAAAACACAATATTAAACATATTAGGCGAATGACTGGGGGGCTGAGCACATTAATCACAGGTTGTGGATCAGTTTTTATGTCTGTGTCCCAAATGGCACCCTATTCCCTATATACTGTTGGGCAATATAGGGAAAAAGGTGCCATTTGGGACGCTGTCGTTACATCCCAGTGACTCATCCTCTAGCACAGCACCATCCCATCCACTGCGTCGGCTTGGTCCCCTCTGATTAACATGTTAGGTGGTCTGCCTGGAGCGCCCTTCGAGAGGAACGGCTTCGGCTGCTGGAAAATTTAACCCTTCAGCTCACGCCTCACTTCTCTGACCATCTACCTTCTCATGAAACCAGAAAATTGTTGAGCCACCATTCCTTTGACTTGAATTTGAAGTAGATAGTTTTGTTTCATTGGCTGATAAACTAATATTTTCATCTTAAAATTGGGAAATTACATTCAGTAAAAAAAAAGGTATGTTTCAGTAACTAAAATGTTTTCATTTGGGAGATAAAAAAAGAAAATTTAACTTCATCAGTCAAAGTCTACGAAGGATGAAATTCTGGATAAAGTAGTTTTGACAGGATGGCCTCACCTGTACAGGTGTCTGCTCTGTCTGGATTCTTCTGTGCTGAGGAAGTAGCTGCAAACAGAGGGGACATAGTGATGCAGTCAATTGAAGACATTCAATCAACTCCCACCTTCCAGGACCGCTGAATGTGGAGATACACTACATGACCAAAAGTATGTGGACACCTGCTTGTCAAACATCTCATTCCAAAACCATGGTCATTAATATGGAGTTGGTCCCCCTTTGCTGCTATAACAGCCTCCACTCTTCTGGGAAGGCTTTCCACTAGCTGGTGGAACATTGCTGATGGGACTTGCTTCCATTCAGCTACAAGAGCAATTAGTGAGGTCGGACACTGATGTTGGGCGATTAGGCCTGGCTTGCAGATGGCGTCCCAATTCATCCCAAAGGTGTTCGTTCGGGTTGAGGTCAGGGCTCAGTCAAGTTATTCCACACCGATCTCAACAAACCATTTCTGTATGGACCTTGCTTTGTGCATCGAAGCATTGTCATCCTGAAACAGGAAAGGGCCTTCCCCAAACTGTTGCCACAAAGTTGGAAGCACAGAATCGTCTAGAATGTCATTGTATGCTGTAGCGTTGAGATTTATCTTCACTGGAACTAAGGGGCCTAGGCAGAACCATGAAAAACAGCCTCCGACAATGATTTATCCTCCACCAAACTTTACAGTGGGCACTATGCATTCGGGCAGGTAGCATTCTCCTGGCATCCGCTGCCAGATGGTGAAGCGTGATTAATCACTCCAGAGAACGCGTTTCCACTGTTCCAGAGTCCAGTGGTGGCAAGCTTTACACCACTCCAGCCGATGCTTGGAATTCCGCATGGTGATCTTAGGCTTGTATGCGGCTACTCGGCCATGGAAACCCATTTCATGAAGCTCCCAACGAACAGTTATTGTGGTGACGTTGCTTCCAGAGGCAGTTTGGAACTGGGTAGTGAGTGTTGCAACCGAGGACAGACTATTTTTACGCACTACGCGCTTCAGCACTCGGCAGTCCCGTTCTGTGAGCTTGTGTGGCTCACACAGCTTCACAATAACAGCATTTACAGTTGACCGGGGCAGCTCTAGCAGGGCAGAAATTTGACAAACTGGCTTGTTGGAAAGGTAGCATCCTATGACGGTGCCACGTTGAAAGTCACTGAGCTCTTCAGTAAGGCCATTCTACTGCTAATGTGTGTCTATGGAGATTGCATGGCTGTGTGCTAGAGTTTATACACCTGTCAGCCACAGGTGGAGCTGAAAGAACTGAATCCACTAATTTGAAAGGGTGTCCACATACTTTTGTATAAATAGTACATGTTAGTTAGTCCATATAGACACTATGATATCTATGATTTATTTACACACTTCACTCAACACATTCATGGCATTAGTTGATTCTCAGACAATTTCAATAAGGCTGAATTACAGAACTTTTCCAGTGATTTGAGTTTGACTCCATTGTCTATACAGCAACATTTGTATGAAAGCTGTGCTATATGAGCGTCTTGCTTGGAGGCAAATAGCCGTGCCAGCCACCACATGGCAATTGGGACTGTCTGCATCCATCCGGTTCCCGTCATGCTCTGTGATGATGATTCTGCCACACACACACATACACACACACACACACACACAACTCAATTTGTCTAAGAATGAAGGACTTGTGACTGGCCTGCTCAGTCTATGACCATCTAATCATGTCTTGTTCAGTTTCAGCTGACTTGCCCTGAGCAAAGTCAGATATTTTTTAAGTGAATACTACATTGCCTCTTTAAGTTAAGGATCAAGGGCTAGTTATTTTAAAAGGCAATAATACCTTTATGTGTTTCTGTGTCTAAATCATCGTTCTACAACAGTAGCCTACTTGTCATTTCTGCTAATCATATCAACACACACAGTTGCTCTCCACATAGCATCACATGCAGAGGCTCTCTATATAGCATCACATGCAGAGGCTCTCCACATAGCATCACACGCAGAGGCTCTCCACATAGCATCACACACAGAGGCTCTCCACATAGCATCACACACAGAGGCTCTCTATATAGCATCACACACAGAGGCTCTCTATATAGCATCACATGCAGAGGCTCTCTATATAGCATCACACGCAGAGGCTCTCCACATAGCATCACACGCAGAGGCTCTCTATATAGCATCACACACAGAGGCTTTCTATACAGCATCACACAAAGAGGCTCTCTATATAGCATCACACGCAGAGGCTCTCTATATAGCATCACACGCAGAGGCTTTCTATACAGCATCACACGCAGAGGCTCTCTATATAGCATCACACGCAGAGGCTTTCTATACAGCATCACATGCAGAGGCTCTCTATATAGCATCACATGCAGAGGCTCTCTATATAGCATCACATGCAGAGGCTCTCCACATAGCATCACACGCAGAGGATCTCCACATAGCATCACACACAGAGGCTCTCTATATAGCATCACATGCAGAGGCTCTCCACATAGCATCACACACAGAGGCTCTCTATATAGCATCACACGCAGAGGCTCTCTATATAGCATCACACGCAGAGGCTCTCCACATAGCATCACACACAGAGGCTCTCTATATAGCATCACACACAGAGGCTTTCTATACAGCATCACACGCAGAGGCTCTCTATATAGCATCACACGCAGAGGCTCTCTATATAGCATCACACACAGAGGCTTTCTATACAGCATCACACAAAAGAGGCTCTCTATATAGCATCACACGCAGAGGCTCTCTATGTAGCATCACACACACACAAAGGCTCTCTATATAGCATCACACGCAGAGGCTCTCTATATAGCATCACACGCAGAGGCTCTTTATATAGCATCACACGCAGAGGCTCTTTATATAGTATCACACACACAGAGGCTCTCTATGTAGCATCACACACAGAGGCTCTCTATATAGTATCACACACACAGAGGCTCTCTATGTAGCATCACACGCAGAGGCTCTCTATATAGCATCACACGCAGAGGCTCTCTATATAGCATCACACGCAGAGGCTCTCTATATAGCATCACACGCAGAGGCTCTCCACATAGCATCACACGCAGAGGCTCTCTATATAGCATCACACACACACAAAGGCTCTCTATATAGCATCACACACAGAGGCTCTCTATATAGCATCACACGCAGAGGCTCTCTATATAGCATCACACACAGAGGCTCTCTATATAGCATCACATGCAGAGGCTCTCTATATAGCATCACATGCAGAGGCTCACACATACATTTTCCTATCGTCCTCATCCAGGGCACACAGCACAGTGACATCCCAGTTCCCGGACGTCAGAAAGCGAGGAGGGACAGAGGGGATGGCAGGCTGTGTCACATAGAATGAGGGAGAAAAAGAGGGGGATGAATACAGAAACAGACAGACTGCCAGTGGAATGCAGGGTCATCCAGAGAAAGATGTAATAAGATGTGAAGGGCCTCCCGAGTGGTGCAGAGGTCTAAGGTACTGCATCACAGTGCTAGCTGTGCCACTAGAGATCCTGGTTCGAGTCCAGGCTCTGTCGCAGCCGGCCGCGACCGGGAGACCCATGGGGCGGCGCACAATTGGCCCAGCGTCGTCCGGGTTAGGGAAGGGCTGGCAGGGATGTCCTTGTCCCATCACGTTCTAGCGAGTCCTGTGGCGGGCCGGGTTCAATGCACGCTGACAGGGTCGCCAGGTGCACTGTGCTTCCTCCGACACACTGGTGTGGCTGGCTTCCGGGTTAATTAAGTGGGCCATGTGTCAAGAAGCAGTGCAGCCTGGCCAGTCGTGTTTCAGAGGATGTATGGCTCTCAACCTTCGCCTCTCCCGAGTCCGTACGGGAGTTGCAGCGATGAGACAAGACTGCAACTACCAATTGGATACCACGAAAAAGGGGTTAAAAAAAAAAAGATGTGAAGAGAGTAACCGACAGATACAGAGAGGGAGATGCAGATAAGAACTTTGTCACGGAAACAGAGCTATTCAGATACAGTCACAGATACCTAAAATAATCACTGCCAAGACTTCAGCTCTCTGATATTAAGATCTGTATAATCACATATTGTTTTATGCCACCCTGCTCTATGTTCGCTACATACTTCAGTCTGAGACTACCATCGTTGAAGTAATTTGTGGTGACGTCATTTTGACGTCACCACAAACTAATCAGAGTACCAAATCTAATGACGAATTTTCAAAACGCCCACGTGTGTTCTAGCTCTGGCCCAACCCATCGGTTCCTGTGACCAATCAGAAAGGTTAGAATATCTTCCGAGTGACACAGCAGTCTAAGGCACTGCATCGCAGTGCTAGTGGCGTCACTACAGATCCAGGTTTGATCCCAGGCTGTGTCGCAGGCGGTCATGACCGAGAGACTCATGAGGTGGAGCACAATTGGCCCAGCGTTGTCCAGGTTAGCTGGCATGTCCTTGTCCCATTGCGCTCTAGCGACTCCTGTGGCGGGCCGGGCGCATGCATGCTGACACAGTCGCCAGTTGGACAGTGTTTTCTCCGACACATTGGTGTGGCTGGCTCCCGGGTTAAGCAAGCGGTGTGTCTAGAAGTTGTGCGGCTTGGCAGGGTTGTGTTTCGGAAGACACATGGCTCTCGACCTTCACCTCTCCCGAGTTACTTGCGATGGGACTAGACTGTAACTACCAATTGGATATCACGAAATTGGGGAAATAATGTTGTTTGTGTTCTAGAAATTGTTAGGGAGGTACTTAGATCCACACTTATTGTAGAGAAGAAACAAACGCCAGTGGGCGTGGCAGAGCAAGGAGTTTGCGTAGCCAGGCAAACCCTGACCCTATTGAAGACTTAACAAGTAGTCTGGCATTAAACCATTGGAGGATGACACAGGGGTATAAAAGTTTGAGTGTCCTCACACTGACCTGGGCTGGCAGACTGGCAATGTGGCGGAACTCCCCACGGGCACCTTGCTTGGCTGGCAACGTCAAATAAAACCAAGAGCCATCAGATGAAAACAATGGCACCTCCTGTTGGACAAATGAGACAGGCATGGTCAACAATACCAATCCAGGAAATATCACAGGCCAATACGACTGGATCAGTATACCAGTTTCAATTAGTAGCAGCTTTTGTGAAATGAGAAATGCCTACCTGTCGTTGGTTTTGCATTAAGTCCATGACCATTGTGTGTTTCTGTGGATTTGATATGGAGATACGAAATAAAGAAAATGTTTCAGCATAATTAAACAGCCAAAGTTAATATTGTAATTAATCCATAATGACTGTCTGGAGAGAGGTGGCAAATAAATGCTGCAGCGGATCATTGGAAATGTATCACAAGCAGTATAATTGACCTTATTTAAGCTGGAAGGGAGAGAATGACATCTTAAAGGAAAAGGTTGGTATTTGTTTCATTAGTCCATTGTTGATTTAGTCCCAAAATGTTCTGCTTGTCACCAATCTAGTGTTCAAGATATGCAAGTTTCAAAATACAGAAAGCAATTTGCATCATATGATGCTGCGTTTTGCATCATACGGGGATGATTTCTGTATTTTTTTTAAAGTGACATATGTTGAAAACTTGAGTGCTGACAAGCAAAACATTTTGGGACTATGTCAACAATTGACTAATTAAACAAATACCAAAAAATTTCCTTTAAGGAAATCAATCCAAACACCCCAGTGTATAGCTTATGGGATGGAAATGCTATAAAAGTAATGCATTGCAGAGAGAAGAGTCAGGACACCCATTGGATTACTGTGGAGTAACCTTTGACCTCTCACCTTTGAGCATGCCCCAGTGGTGGCCTCACACACACAGAGCTCTGATTGGTTCTGGGCCCGGTTCAACCAACGTACCGCCAACTGAGTGCTGCTGATCCATGTCACCATGGAGATGTAGCGGTCTCTAGGGAGACATTTATGGAAAAAGACAGAAAGTCTCTTGGATGGCACAACACAGATGTAAAGGGGATTTTCTAGGTGAAACAAATAGGAGAGCAGTCGTTGGTAAAGGCAATCAAAAATGAATCTGGTTTAATACAAGTTGCAACAGGGAGACAACCTCCAGCATGGGAGCATAGAAACACAACAAGCCGTCTCTGAGCAGGCCCATATATCCTAATCACATATGTTCTGTAAACACATAACACAAGGTAGTGAACCACACAGTCTCACACAATACAATAATAACCAGTGTATCCTCTGAACTGGCTCCTTTAAAGCCAATGTATGCTTGATCCAAAAATGTGGTGTGGAGGGTGTGACGCAATTGTGGAGCGTCGGGGGGCATGCTGAGGCCAAATCCAGCTCTGTACCGCATCGCTGTGCGCCTCCCAAATTTTGTAACAATGCGGAGGGCTCTATATAGCTTCGTGTAGCTCTGCATTAATATAATTGGTTGACGGTAGGTGGGGGCACGAGGTCCTGTATAAACACAAACTCCCTTCCGTGACAACTTCCTTCACAACAGCGCTGCTCTGCTACACGAAGTACAAGAAGCATGAATGCCCTGACTTTAGCAGAGGCCGTATCACCGTAAATGCTGCAGAGCCTTTTAGACTGGTGCCAATATCATCAGCAGATAGGAGTCTATAAGATTCAAATCTAGAATTCAAGTCTAGTGACCATCAACCTTGCACAAACAGAATCATGTGTATTACAGAAAGGAAAAGTATAATACATTGTTTTAATCACTTAACTGAATATTAACTTTATTCATCTTAAATTTCCCATTAGAACAGATAATAACATTAATGACGATGTCAGTTGGTTACATTTTGGACGTAGTACCTGCCCCTGACAGAGTCTGGAGGGATCATCTCTAGAGTGTGAGCTGGACCATAGAGATTCACCACAAACAGACTGACAGTGGGGATGGTGGAGCCAGCCTGTACACACACACACACACACACACACACACAATCAGAGTATTAGATTCGTTAGATAATATGACAGGCTGAGAGCTGAGAACATAATCAGAGCTTTCATACATTTTATCATATGAGATCAGTGTTGTTTACCTTGGGGTAAGGAAAGAACACATTGGAGGGATAGACCCCACCCAAGAAGTGAGGTATCTCCATTAGCGGTGTGGCAGAGTTGTTGATGGTGAGGTATGCCAAGCGAGCTCCATCTTTCGACCACCAGTTGGCAGGGTAAGTCAAGAGCACTTCCTCTATAAACAATTTTACAGATGAACAAAGCAATCATGTGTCAAAACTATTTCAAATACACATTTGTTACTCATGGAAGTCCAATTGTTACACATTGAAATAGTGCAAAACATTTATCAAAGCCATATACTATCTGCAATGTCATTAATCTCAGGGAACAGCTTTTAATATGGAAAATCCAATTTTGCAAACAGTTTTTAACCAACCAATCAATGGCTATGTCATCGTGATAGAGGAAGGGTTGGAGTATCTCTTACCCTCGTAAATCCAGTCACTCAGCCCGTTGACCACCAGCCCCTCTCTGCCTGTAGCTGTGAGCCGGAGAGGTTTACTGGTCACTTCTGTCTGGTAGTAGATATCTCCTTCAAACACATAGGCCTGGCAGCAACAGAAACAGTACTAATCCATTACCAAAGCAAGGCACAGAGTGCTCAGTGTTGGCTGGCCCAATCAAATATCTGATTGGCTCCAAGTGGGAATGCATCAGCCAGCCAAGTCACAAGCCAATACATCTCAACTTGCCACTGAAACAGTTGCATTGTCAGTTGAACACAAACATTGCACTGAAAAACACTTTACATTCAAAACACATAACCCAATATTAATCTAAAACAAACACCGTGAAACAAACACTGTGAAATAAATCACAGAAAAAAATCATTATAACTCAAATATTAACCACCGCTGAATAAAGGCGTTATAGATTTGCTGTGGGTCTCAAATGCATTTCTAGCCCACCAGATATTGTTGAGGTGGAATGCAGGATGAGTGAGTAAAGGTGTGTGTGTCTCTATGAGTGAATGAGAGCAGCTGCCTTACCAGCTGGTTCCCCTGCAGTCCCCAGGCTGCGTACTGTATCAATACCTTCTCCCCCGCTGGAGGGTTAAGCTCCAACAGAACCCTGGGACACACACAGACACAGTCCCTCCATTAGGATTCGACTGGCCTCTAAAGCCACTTGTGGATAAAATAATGTAGAGAGAAGATCAGTCCATGCTTGTTTGTAAGCACTTGAGAGATGTCGTAAAAAAGACACGATGCAAATGCTAAAACCAAACAGACTGAGGTCGGTCATGCAATAAGACCTCTTTCAATGCATTGAAACAACACTCTTATCCTCCTAAAAACAGGCAGACATATTGCGGCACCACATTCCCAGGCATTTCATAGTTTGTTGGAGAGCAGGTCATTCTGAATTCCTTTAATTGGCATTAGTGCTTCTCATACTGTAGACCCAAGGCCCAAGCTTCCATCGACAGACACAGGAGCGCCCTTCCTCACTGGTGGGCCAGCAGATAGGAATCTCTGATAGTAAACTTAGAGTTGATGTTGACCAGCCAGAGAGGACAATTACTGTATAAGAGTAATGGATGTCTGACATAACAGATGAAGTTTATTCAGATGAAAGAAATACACATTTGGTGGTGCTTGGCCAGTCGAGGCCAGGGCCCACTTGCGTCAGCAATGCACATGCCCAGTGCAGCCCATGCATTAGCATTCATGGTTCTACTGTACCTACCCTTTAGCCACATTGTAGATGGCATAAGAGGCTGTGAAGGACTGAGAGAAAATCTGGAAGAAGTAAAGGAGATGATGGGCACATTGGTCCCAGAGTTACACAAACACTCAATCACACACACACACACACACAGCCCTGAAAAACTATAATTAAATGTACAGTTAGACCATAAGACAATCTAAATATGCAAATGAACAACAATTGGAAGTCAGTGGCCAGTCCATGAAACCAGGTCAGCAATTCCATCAATCACACGCATGCTGGCCTTCTAGGCAGAGTTCCTCTGTCCAGTGTGTGTTCTTTGCTGATCTTAATATTTTATTTTTATTGGCCAGTCTGAGATATGGCTTTTTCTTTGCAACTCTGCCTAGAAGGCCAGCATCCCGGAGTCACCTCTTCGCTGTTGACATTGAGACTGGTGTTTTGCGGGTACTATTTAATGAAGCTGCCAGTTGAGGACTTGTGAGGCATCTGTTTCTCAAACTAGACATTCTAATGTACTTGTCCTCTTGCTCAGGTTGTGCACCGGGGCCTCTCACTCCTCTTTCTATTCTGGTTAGAGACAGTTTGCGCTGTTCTATGCCATCATTACTCGACTCCTCTACAGACTGGTATCCCTTTTATCTTTTCAAAATCATTCAGCGTGATGTCTCTGACCAACTCTCTCAGAACGATCTTCTTCATCAGTCAGGCTTCAAGATGTGTTACTTAACTGAGACTGCTCTTCTCTGTGTCAGAGGCTCTTCACACTGTCAATGCTGACTCTCTCTCCTCTGTTCTCATCCTCGTAGATCTATCCGCTGCCTTTGACACTGAACCATCACATCCTCCTCTCCAGCCTCTCAGAGCTGGGAGTCTCAGGTTCTGCACACTCTTGGATTGTATCCTACCTGGAAGGCCTCTCCTATCAGGTGATGTGGAGAGGGTCTGTGTCTGCACCATGTACTCTCACTACTGGTGTCCCCCAGGGCTTTGTTCTAGGCCCTCTCCTCTTCTCTCTATCCACCAAGTCACTCAGCTCCATCATATCCTCACATGGTCTCTTCTATCATTGCTATGTGGATAACACTCAACTACTTTTCTCCTTCTCCCTTCTAACACCCAGGTGGCGACATGCATCTCTGCGTGCCTGGCAGATATCTCAGCTTGAACTTCGGCCACCTCAATCTCAACAAGACGGAGAAGCTCTTCCTCCCGGGGAACGCCTGCCCGCTCCAAGACCTGTCCATCACGGTTGACAACTTCACGAACTTCCCAGAGTGCAAAGAACCTTGGCATGGCCCTGGACAGCATCCCTGTCGTTCTCTGCAAATATCAAAGCAGTGACCTGCTCCTGCAGGTTCATGCTCTACAACATCCGTAGAGTACAACCCAACCTCACACAGGAAGCAGTGCAGGTCCTAATCCAGGCACTTGTCATCTCCTGTCTGGAATACTGCAACTTGCTGTTGGCTGGGCTCCCCGCTTGTGCCATTAAAACCCTGCAACTTATCCAGAATGATGCAGCCCGCCTGGTGTTCAATCTTGCCAAGTTCTCCCATGTAACCCCGCTGCTCCGCACACTCCACTGGCTTCCGGTCGAAGCTCGAATACACAACAAGACTATGGTACTTGCCTATGGAACATCAAGAGGAACTGCCCCTCCATACCTTCAGGTTATGCTCGTACCATACACCCTGACCCTCGCACTCCGTTATGCCACCTCTGGTCTCTTGCCCCTCCCACTCCTACGGGAGGGCAACTTCCACTCAGCCCAGTCCAAGCTCTTCTCTGTCCTGGCACACCAGTGGTGGAACCAGCTTCCCCCTGGAGCTAGGACAGCAGAATCCCTGCCCATCTTCTCACAGCACTCCCCTCAGATGAGGGTCTGAGCCAGAGGAGTTGACTGTTATTTATTTGTGTGTGTGCGCATGCGTGTGTGTGCATGTGTGAGGGTGTGTGTAGCATACATGCATGTGTGTTACAGTTTGTGTGAGTGGGTGTGTATGACCGTCTGCATGGCCTTTTAAAACTCAAATACACTGCAAGTTTGCATGTCCTGCTGTGCAGGAAAGTTCTCAGCAACAAAAGGGTGATCAAATTAAGATCCTACATCTGCTCAACCTTGTGTGTGTGTCTAAGAGAGAGAGAGGGAATTAATTCTAATGTGGAGTAATAAATCCTTCCCCATTGTTCCAACAGATTTCTCTGCTTGTCTCCCCCCATTACTATATCCCCAGCTCCAAATGGAGGAGCCATGCTGTAAACAGACCAGAGTGTGTGCTCACGTGGGACATGGTGACAATGGGACAGTAATGAGATACAACAGTACTTGTATAAGGTGAGATATTGATAGGTATTGTTGCGCTGCAGTACACACCATAAATAAGGATAGAATTCTTCCCCCAGCCCATTTTTTTGTGCAAAACATACATTTCTCTCTGGTAGTGCCTCAACATGCTGTACAGTCATGGACAAAAGTTTTGAGAATGACACAAATATTAATTTTCACAAAGTCAGCTGCCTCAGTGTCTTTAGATATTTTTGTCAGATGTTACTATGGAATACTGAAGTATAATTACAAGCATTTCATAAGTGTCAAACGCTTTTATTGACAATTACATGAAGTTGATGCAAAAAGTCAATATTTGCAGTGTTGACCCTTCTTTTTCAAGATCTCTGCAATCCGCCCTGACGTGCTGTCAATTCACTTCTGGGCCACATCCTGATTGATGGCAGCCCATTCTTGCATAATCAATGCTTGGAGTTTGTCAGAATTTGTGGGTTTTTGTTTGTCCACCCACCTCTTGAGGATTGACCACAAGTTGTCAATGGGATTAAGCTCTGGGGAGTTTCCTGGCCATGGACCCAAAATATCGATGTTTTGTTCCCCGAGCCACTTAGTTATCACCTTTGCCTTATGGCAAGGTGCTCCATCATGCTGGAAAAGGAATTGTTCGTCACCAAACTGTTCCTGGATGTTTGGGAGAAGTTGCTCTCTGAGGATGTGTTGGTACCATTCTTTATTCATGGCTGTGTTCTTAGGCAAAATTGTGAGTGAGCCCACTCCCTTGGCTGAGAAGCAACCCCACACATGAATGGTCTCAGGATGCTTTACTGTTGGCATGACACAGGACTGATGGTTGCGCTCACTTTGTCTTCTCCGGACAAGCTTTTTTCCGGATGCCCCAAACAATCGGAAAGGGGATTCATCAGAGAAAATGACTTTACTCCAGTCCTCAGCAGTCCAATCCCTGTACCTTTGCAGAATATCAGTCTGTCCCTGATGTTTTTCCTGGAGAGAAGTGGCTTCTTTGCTGCCCTTCTTGACACCAGGCCATCCTCCAAAAGTCTTCGCCTCACTGTGTGTGCAGATGCACTCACACCTGCCTGCTGCCGTTCCTGAGCAAGCTCTGTACTGGTGGTGCCCCGATCCCGCAGCTGAATCAACTTTAGGAGACGGTCCTGACGCTTGCTGGACTTTCTTGGGCGCCCTGAAGCCTTCTTCACAACATTTGAACCGCTCTCCTTGAAGTTCTTGATGATCCGATAAACGGTTGATTTAGGTGCAATCTTACTGGCAGCAATATCCTTGCCTGTGAAGCCCTTTTTGTGCAAAGCAATGATGACGGCACGTTTCCTTGGTAGGTAACCATGATTGACAGAGGAAGAACAATGATTCCAAGCACCACCCTCCTTTTGAAGCTTCCAGTCTGTTATTCGAACTCAATCAGCATGACAGAGTGATCTCCAGCCTTGTCCTCGTCATCACTCAAACCTGTGTTAACGAGAGAATCACTGACATGATGTCAGCTGGTCCTTTTGTGGCAGGGCTGAAATGCAGTGGAAATGTTTTTGGGGGATTCAGTTCATTTGCATGGCAAAGAGGGACTGCAATTAATTGCAATTCATCTGATCACTCTTCATAACATTCTGGAGTATATGCAAATTGACAACATACAAACCGAGGCAGCAGACTTTGTAAAAATAAATTTTTGTGTCATTCTCAAAACTTTTGGCCACGACTGTATGTTATACCAGCACCCAGTTGTCTGTAACTGCAGAGCAGACTCAACTCTCCATTTTCTTTACCCTTCTCTCTAAATTGCACAGTCTTACATTTTAGTAATTTAGCAGACACTCTTTTCCAGAGCAACTTACAATTAGTGCATTCATCTTAAGATAGCTAGGTGAGACAACCACATCACATTTTCTCTCTTGGCAGTTTCCACCTGTCTAACTCCTGCTGCATTTCCTCATCTCCATCCATCCTCTCCTTCCCCTCTTTTTGGGTCAAACAAAGGGAATAATTCTCATAAGCACTGACGCACACATACATATGCACACGCCTAATTAGTCTGACTACAGATGTAGGATCTTCATTTGATCATCCTGTTCAGAATTTTAAAACATGTAGTGTATGAGGTTTAAAATGTCTTCTGAAGTTTCCGAATTCACATTTCCTGTTTTTATTTTCCTGCTGTGGCATACTGGATCAAATTAAGAACCTACATCTGTAGTCACACTCGAAAACAATTAGTCTGACTATTGAGGATTTTAAGGAGTGATTTAACCCCTCTGCTACATAGGAACTTTGTTCTCTCCCATATGCAGCCCCCACCATCCCTACTCCTAACAATATCCCCCCTTTCAAAATAAATGTATTTCCACCCACTAGGCACAAATCTCCCTCAAAGCCCCACCAGCTACATCTAGCTAATATGAAATCCAGGGGAGAAGCCTTTCAACTTAACAAACAGCCCACTAATCCATTTCCCACCACTGCAGCCCTCTCCTCTAAGCATCCATCCTCCTGATTCTTTTACACCCCTTCTGATTGACTTCCATTGGACAGGATGATCTAAGGGCAACTGGTGCGTATCACATGTTTTTCTCCCTTATCTCTACTGCGGCTCTCTCTATCTCACTTTGCCATTCTCAGCAGCATACAGATCCTCTCCCCAATAAGAAAGCCGGTGCTTGCTGCATACTGCTTCAGTCAGCAGAAACCCCCCAGAGATAGAGAGAAAAGTGAGTTAAAGATAGATAGAAAGACTGAGGGAGTGAGAGAGAAGCAAAGCAGAAAGAGAACAAAAGATAGAGAAAGACTGAAGGTATATCCCCCCACATCCACCAGACACCACACTGTTCACAAACATAAAATTGCACATGTAGCCAGGTGACATACAAGTGTGCATACATCTACTCACTCAAACTCTGTGCATATAGATGGGGATAGAACATCCTGCTGGTGCAACAGTAAAAATGCAAACAGAGAATTGTAGACAAACCAACACACAGGTACTGTAGAGCTAAAACCTATTGATTCATATATCTGAAGCATGTACTGATGCATGTACTGAAGATCATCAGTTACTAGATCGTTCAATCAGACTGAATGAGCTCTGCTATCTATATCTCTCGAGTGGTGCAGCGGTCTAAGGCACTGCTTCTCAGTGCTAAAGGCGTCACTACAGACCCTTGTTCGATTCCAGGCTGTATCACAACCGGCCATGATTGGGAGTCCAATAGGGCAGCGCACAATTGGCCCAGCGTAGTCCGGGTTTGGCCAGGGTAGGCCGTCATTGTAAATAAGAATTTGTTCTTAACTGACTTGCCTAGTTAAATAAAGGTAAAATATATACATACACACCATCTAAAAAGCAATATTAACGTGCAAAAAAATTATACTTGTTTTTGCTTCCCCATTTTACAACAGTGCTAACCTGATCATCAACTACTAAATGAGGAGAACAGATCCTAGAGGAAAGAGAGAAAGAGAGAGTGAGGGAAAGAGGATAAGAGAGAGGGGAAGAGGGAGAGAGAGGATAAGGGAGAGAGAGGGGAAGAGGGAGAGAGGATAAGGGAGAGAGAGGGGAAGAGGGAGAGAGGATAAGGGAGAGAGAGCAGATTATATACAGTCAGAACAGCCATTTATCTGTGCAGGGCTTTTTAATAAGGCCAAAATTGTGCTGAGGGCTTATTTTTTTCCTAATCATTTTTTTCCTCCGCTCCCATTACCTGTATATTACACCTTTTGCTCACTCCTTTGGAGAAACAGGAAACTATGTATTAAGCGAGCGGTTATTTACAGAAGGAGTGGGTCGGGGGGGAGACAGAGCATGCATGTGTTGTTAGAGTTGCTTGTTATGCTGGGGTTTTTCTCAAACCACCTGCAAGTGTGCATTAGACATTAGACTCTCATATAAGCTTCTCCTTTACATTCCCCGCCGGGCGATTTCATTACCGCATGCAGCTCCAACTTTACCACACTCTCTCTCCCTCCCCCTGCCCTGTAATCTACATCAAACTCTCTCTCCGCCATTCATACCCTCCATCCTTCTACACCCCTTCCCCCATCATTACCCAGTCTGAAGACTGCCAGTGATTTCACTAGTGGCTGTTGTTTGAATAGCATGTAGAGCAACAGACTGCTGCAGTACTGTAGCGGCATCACTAGTTTCCCTTTCTCTTTCTCTCTCCCTCTCCCTCCCTCAATCTTTCTCTCTCTAACTGTTTCATAAGGGGATTTAGTGTAAAGGCTGGATTAGAATGCATGGCATCATTGTACGACAGTAACAATGCAGTTGGGAAATAGACCTGTCATTAGTCGCAAACGGAAACAGATTTGACTCAATTGATTTTCTCTGATGGTCTGGAATCAGTTTGTGGCGTTGCTGTGTAAAGCTAATGTGTTCAATGAAAGCGAGTGGGAAACCCTTGTTGCGATCAAATCATCTTTGTTGTCTTTGGAGAATTGCTTTGACAGTGAGTATGATTATTGATGAAGATTGACACCGTAAAAGAGATGGTTCTTCTGAGTATTTTATTTGGTCATAACCAGAGTCACTCACCGGTTGAATGTTGTATGCAAACAGGACAAACCTCTTGTCTGCAGACACATGGAACTTTGTGTAAGTCAAATCCTGTAAAAAACATGGTGAGATAAACATGTCATCAACATGCCTAGATCTAATATGAGCCTTAACCTTCAAGAACAACATCCCTGGAGCTAAGTAGTTATAGATAATGTCAGAGATGGGAAGCCACTTGGGAAGCCACTTGGGAAGCCATGGCCATAGTTACAGTAGGTCTGCCTATATCCTTGAGCAGAATGCTAATTACTGTTGTAGGCTTACAGCTACAGTGTGGGATTAACATAGCAACAGAGATGATACACCAAGTGAGAATCTGGCAAGAGCCGGAGAGGAGACGACATCTCCCCATCTTGACAACAGAACCCTGCTTAGCTCCTAGGCAATGACCCACATAAGTCTGTCAGTATCGCACAGAGCCAGGCGGTGTTGTTCAAAGTGAGGCTCTTGCTTGAAAAATCTCTTTGAAGCCGTATGTTGAAGGCTTCAATTGAACAGTGAGGGAACCAAATAGACCCAAAAGAGCTTAAACTGTCACGGCCTCTGCATATCTATATAACTGTATAGTTACTACTGCTCTCTACTGTAATAACAGTCATTCTATAGTTCTTTCTTCATCTGGGAGGACCACTCAGTCTCTATTGAATTTGTCCGGCTGACTCCGTATATGAGCCGATCAATAGTGGAATACAGCTCCTCTCCTGCGTGGCCGTTACGGGCCATTACTCACTAAAGAGCTGTTGTCCAGCAGGGTAGCTGTGATGTTGGAGTGGAGGCTGTAGGACAGGACATGACCCTCTCTGGTTCTGAGAGCAACCTCATTCTCTGGAAGGGACAACACAGGCCGAAGGGAAATGGTTACCTTTTGGTTGGTTCACTCAATATAACATGAATGGGAGCTTGCCTTGGCTTCCCTATACATGTTCTATCTCGTTCCCCCGCTTCAGGGTATCAAGGCTCTTACCATCCAACCAGGTCACACAGGGGTCGTGAACTGTATACTTCTCACTTTCCAGATCCTCCATGGTGAGACGGGATCGCAGAAACAGGTGAGACTCATCTTCCAGAGAAAGAGAGAAAGCGAGAGAAATAAGAAAGTGGGAGAAAACAAATGGGCAAAAACATTCAACTTGTGTTACACCATTTCCACCCGGAATGAACAATAAGCTTCCTCTATCCACACAGAGCCAAGGCACAGCTGGTGCTGCGGCTCAGCTTGTTCTTAGCATAGCAATGGAGTCTCATCTTTTGTCTGAGTCTCTTTTCAATGCAGGGGAATTTTGTATTTGTCAGTGTTGATTTGTTTTGTCAAATTGTGAATGTCATTGTTGATATGTTTATCTGATGGAGAGTCTCTGTACTCACTCCTCCTCCTACTGCATCCTCTCTCCTTCTCTCCATCCCTCTCTCTCTCTGTTCTTCAAGCCTCCTTCTCACTCACCCCCTTCACCCCCCCTTGCCTTTCTCTTTCTCTCACCCTCCTGCATTCTTTTTCTCCATTTCTTTCTCTACATCTTTCATTCCCTCCACATTCCTTCTCTTCCCTCCACATTCCTTCTCTTCCCTCCACATTCCTTCTCTTCCCTCCACATTCCTTCTCTTCCCTCCTCCATTCCTTCTCTTCCCTCCTCCATTCCTTCTCTTCTCTTCCCTCCCCCATTCCTTCTCTTCCCCTCCATTCCTTCTCTTCCCCTCCATTCCTTCTCTTCCCCTCCATTCCTTCTCTTCCCCTCCATTCCTTCTCTTCCCCTCCATTCCTTCTCTTCCCTCCCCCATTCTGTGTTTCATCTTACCAGGTGTGAGCATGATGACTGAAAGGATGACCAGTGATAGAACACCAACGATCACCATCATGGCGATTGCAATGCCCTTCCAGTTCCGGGGTGGACCGGCTGAAGCATGCATGTCCTAACAAGAGAAGCACACACAGACACACACACACAAACACAGTGATGAGTGTAATGTCCACACACACAGCTGAGGGAGAGAACATTAGTGCCGCTTCATTTCCACAGCCTCACAGTGGGGGTTTCTCTCTCAGACACACAGATCTGCGGTGTAGGCAACAGGGAGTCTCTGGGGGAATAAGAATTTCGTACAGCCTCTCACTATGACAGAAAAATTTGTAATTTAGAGTTATTCTCCTTAAAAGCAGAGCTAAAAAGGTTTGCCAGGGAAAATTTTTTAATTAATTGCAGACTATAATTTCTGTCATGGTTTAATTTCTCGAATCTGTCGCCTCATTTCACCTGTAACAGCTTTAAAAAAATGGGGCACATGGAGGTTGGGAGCGGGAAGGGTGGACGTTCCATGAAAGGTGAGTTAGCTACCTAGAAGACCAACATGATGAGGTGTGATGATGGGAATTAATTTAACAAAAAGTTCAAGAACACAAGGTGAAACATAAATAAGATGGAACATTACAGTACAAGAAACAGCTGCTGTAGGAATATTACGTCTGTATATTCTCCTCCAATGCTCCTCAGAGTTCTACTGGAATAAGGGAGCCAAAGTTTCAGTCACGATTAAATACAACTGCAGATGATTCCAAAGTCCTCATATATAGCGTGTGGCTGTCTGAGACAAGACACCTGGGCATTATATTCATTGGAGTGTGAGAGCGCAATCACAATGCAGCCATAAACCTCATGGTCTGGCCCTGTCCTCAAAGCCACAGAGCCATGGCCGGCTGCTGTTTTTCCATCACCCTCACCTTCCCGCAGGCCTTGATGGAGGACGGGAACAGCCATGGGGATTGCTGGTTGACAGATTGCTGATCCTCCATCCAGCCCTGTGTTACACCAGCTGTCTCCGAACCACCACTATACAGCCACTGTTGCACTCACACACACACACACACACACAACCACACACACACACACACACACACACACCTCCACTTATGCAATCTCCAACCTAACATGCTCGCAACCTATCTGCATACTGAAAAAACGTTAAACTTTAAAGACATAACCACAAGAAAAGGGCCAAGGAGCATATTATTGTTACCTGTAGAACCAGAAAGGGAATGATATCTGTATATAGTTCCACACATCATAGGCTAATTTTAAGAGAGAATACTCAACACACGTACAGTATATCATGTTTCATGTTTTGTGTGTACCCCAGGAAGAGTAGCTACTGCTTTTGCAACAGCTAATGGGGATCCTAATAAAATACCAAATACCAAATACTACACCGGCTCTGATACTCTTCAGATGTGGCAGGACTTGCAAACTATTACGGATTACAAAGGGAAACCCAGCCGAGAGCTGCCCAGTGACGCAAGCCTACCAAACGAGCTAAATTACTTCTATGCTCGCTTTGAGGCAAGCAACACTGAACCATGTATGAGAGCACCAGCTGCTCTGGATGACTGTGTGATCACGATCTCCATTGCCGATGTGAGTAAGACTTTTAAACAGGCCGCAGGCTCAGCGCATGCTCTGACCAGCTGACAAGCGTCTTCACTGACATTTACAACCTCTCCCTGACCCAGTCTGTAATACCTACATGTTTCAAGCAGACCACCATAGGTTACCTTGGTGATCTTGGGCACAAGGACTATCTAAATGACTACCGCCCTGTAGCACTCACATCTGTAGCCATGAAATGCTTTAAATGGCTGGGCATGGCTCACATCAACACCCTCATCCCAGAAACCCTGGACCCACTCCAATTCGCATACCACCCGAACAGATCCACAGATGACACTATCTCTATTGCACTTCACACTGCCCTTTCCCACCTGGACAAAAGGAACACCTACGTGAAAATGCTGTTCATGGACCACAGCTCAGAGTTCAACACCATAGTGCCCTCCAAGCTCATCACTAAGCTAAGGTCCCTGGGACTGAACACCTCCCTCTTCAAATGGATCTTAGACTTCTTGATGGGCCACCCCCAGGTGGTGAGGATAGGCAACAACACATCCACCATGCTGACCCTCAACATGGGGGCCCCTCAGGGGTGCGTGCTTAGTCCCCTCCTGTACTCCCTGTTCACCCACGACTGTGTGGCCACACACAACTCCAACACCATCATCAAGTTTGCCGATGAAACAACGGTGGTGGGCCTGATCACCAACGATGAGACAGCCTATAGAGAGGTCAGAGACCTGGCAGTGTGGTGCCAGGACAATAACCTCTCCCTCAACGTCGGCAAGACACAGGAGCTTATCGTGGACTACAGGAAACAGATGGCCGAACACGCCCTCATTCATATTGACAGGCTGTAGTGGAGTGGGTAGAGAGCTTCAAGTTCCTCTGTGTCCAAATCGCTAAGGATGTATCATGGTCCAAAGACACCAACACAGTCAAGAAAAGGGCCCAACAACACCTCTTCCCCCTCAGGGGGCTGAAAAGATTTGCCATGGGCCCTCAAAAAGTTCCACAGCTGCACCATTGAGAGCATCTTGACTGGCTGCATCACCGCTAGGTATGGCAACTGCTCGGCATCCGACCACAAAACGCTACAGAGGGTAGTGCGTACGGACCAGTACATCACTGGCGACAAACTCTTTGCCATCCAGGACCTCTATACCAGGTGATGTCAAGTCATAGACTGTTGTTTCTGTTCTCTCTGCTACTGCACGGCAAGTGGTACCGGAGCGCTAAGTCTGGGACCAAAAGGCTCCTGAACAGCTTCTAACCCTAAGCTATAAGACTGCTAAATAGTTAACAAAATAGCTACCTGGACTATCTGCATTGACCCTTTTTGCACGAACTATTTTTTGACTCTATGCACACCCACTGGACTCTACCCACACACTCACACCTACTCACAGGCACACTGTCGCCACACACACACTTACTACTCGTCAGATACGCTGCTGCTACTGTCTATTATCTCTCCAGCTGCCTAATCCTGAGAAACCTAGCTAAAAAACTGTCATTCCAAGGCTGTGTGAGCCAAATATCAGCCTGAAAAGTTGTTTGAAAATGATGTGACAACAGGGAGTCAGCTCCCATATCTTGACTGGTTGCCAGTGTAGGACTCCAGCCAAGGTCTCATCTTTGATAAATTCCCCTGGCTCCGGTTTCATAACGCGTTCAAATTAAAACCACTACCTGTTTCATAACACGTTCAAATTAAAACCACTACCTGTTTCATAACACGTTCAAATTAAAACCACTACCTGTTCCATAACACGTTCAAATTAAAACCACTACCTGTTCCATAACACGTTCAAATTAAAACCACTACCTGTTCCATAACACGTTCAAATTAAAACCACTACCTGTTCCATAACACGTTCAAATTAAAACCACTACCCGTTTCATAACACGTTCAAATTAAAACCACTACCTGCTGGGCCAGCAGGGACAACAACCACAAAAGTGATGTTTCTACGCTGAGTGTTCTACAGAGAGATATCAAACCAACTGATGTGAAAGCAAGTGTGAAAGCAAGGTTCTCACCACTAAAGTTACTGTTCTTGTCTTGCTTCTTTCTTTGATTGTCTGACTATATTCTATTTTTTATGATCTGTCTGCCTCACAGCACAATCACACAGGTCCAGAGCTCCAGACCAATAAGTCCTCCCCTGATGTGCTCCTTTCTTTGATTGTAGCTGCTATACTCTATCTCTGTAATTCTTTCTGTTCTCTCAGCACAGTGCACAGTCCTGTACAATAGTGGATCCGATCAACATCATTCCCTCTGATTGGGTGTTATGTAAGATATGGAAGAAAAGAGACCCTAGCAGGCAGACACAAACACACACACACACACACACACACACACACAGAGGAGAGGAGACCCTAACAGAGAGGCACGGTTAATGTAATTTCCCTTCGCTCTTCTGATTCGACCACAGATAGTGTTTTGATTTCAAAATCCTTCCCTAAATACTACTGCATGCAACACTCTGCTGAAACATCCCCTCTAATGGGATGCACCACCACGGGAAGCACATCAGATAGAGCGGGAGAACCCTGTGCATGCTGGCTGGGGGAAGAGGGAGTTATGTCAAAGCTGCAAATGAGACACAGATACAGGAGACAGGAAGATAATCCCAAGGGTGGATACACACAGCCACCATATTCTGGGTGGGTTTCAATGATGGTGACGCTACATCTGAGGAATCGAGGATTCAGCACAGCACTGATTGCCAGAAGAGGTGGACAGATGAGGGGTTAGATTGACATGTGAATATCACCAGTGCACGCTTTTTGGTGACCCGAAAAAGGGAATCATGGAAATAAAACAATTATAATGTATAATGCACTGCTCTGTGAGCCATCCAGCCGAGAGAGAGTCGAGAAGAGCCTATGATAAAGCTTTGATGAAGCTGTCAGTCAAACAAACCCACAGGCAGTCTATACTCTAGTCTATAGACTAAATGCAGCTTTGTACTGTATGTGCAACCAACCATGTATCTCTTGGGGAGAGACCTCTGCAAACATTTGCAGTGCTGACTACATTTGTAGCGTCAGTGAGAGATAACAGAGTTCCCCTCCCACCATGGCCAACAGACAGAGCAGACCAAGGGAATTCCCCTCAACCAAATGAGAACAGGATCGATACAGTGTGCAGCTGAACAAGGTCCAGCGGGAAACAATTCATAGAAAGAGAGCAGTCGGTAAAAGGGACTTTAGATGGGCCACTAGAAAACGTCTCTCCCCACAAAATATGACACATCCTTGCGTAATCCCTGGACCGATAACCTGACCCTTTCTTAATTGAGAAACTCAACTAACGGTTACAGATAAAACACATGCTGAAACACATACTGTATGTAGACTGTAATCAAAACACCTTAATTGTATGGTTGGCTACAGACTCAAAAAGGGAAACCACATAAAATAGAATTGCTCAATTTGCTCCCAATGCACCAGAGGTAGTTCATAAATTAGACTCTGGGGATCTCCTTGTCTGTCCGTCTTTGGAACAGGCGGTGAAAAGAACACAATAAATCATCGGGAGCAGAATCACAGCTAATGAAGCTATTGTTGAGACATGCTGACTCTCATCTACATATCCAAATCCCACCAGTTACATAATTCTGCAGCAACCAACCACTAGTAACCATAAAGAAAAACAAGATGTACCAAGACATGATATTTGACATGACATTTGAAGATCAAGCAAGCCAGTCAACCATTACATTTTAAGAGACAAAACTGTAATAGCAAATATTTTTGGGAAGATAAAACAAGATGCTGGTAGGCTTATTGTAACGATTCACTGTAATTGATCTCATGGGACAAAAACAGATGAACCATTAACACATAACTTTTATTTGAATGCATTGCCATGTCAATATCTCTTTGGTACCTCAGTTAAATGGTAGCCATTATGAAGCAGTCTCACATCTTTCTGACTGGTTTAAATGGATAAAACTGGGGTGACGGGCAAGGACCTCAACAGCACTGCCAGTGCTCCGCTATAAACTTCAAAGGATTTGAAAGCTGTATCGCCATGATTAAAGTGACCTTTTGGATAATCAAATTTCAATAAACACAGTGCTCTATACCGCCATTTATTTGGCAGAATTACAACAATTTGCCTTTTCTTACTTACCTCTCACAGCCTAAAAGGTTGTAGGTGGTAGGCTTTGGATTTGGGTTGAGGAGGCTGACACTTTTGCCCTAAGGACTAATACCATATACGCAGCAGCACCTGCCACAGTTGCATGGAAAAATCCACTGCTTTAAGCCTACTCTGCTGTGAGCCCTGCAGCCCTTTTCTCTATTCCCTTTCATGCATCCCACCAAGCAAAAGCAAATGACTGTACAAAAAGACTCTCAGTACACTATATGGCTGCTGAACCTATCCCACTCCTCTACTGTCACGTCCTGACCAGTATAAGGTGTTATTTGTTATTGTAGTTTGGTCAGGGCGTGGCAGGGATGTGCTTGTTTTGTGCTGTCGGGGTTTTTGGGTATTGTTCTGTTTTGTATTTCTATGGTTTTTCTATGTTGTGTATTTCTTTGTTGGCCTGGTATGGCTCTCAATCAGGAACAGCTGTACATCGTTGTTGCTGATTGGGAGTCATACTTAGGTAGCCCTTTTTTCACCTGTCTTTTGTGGGAAGTTGATTTTGCATAGCTGTGTTTAGCCTGCAATACTGTGTGTTTGTTCGTTTTCTTCTTAAGTGTTCAATAAAGTTAAAATGAGCACTCAACCCGCTGTGCCTTGGTCGAATCCTTACGACGCCCGTTACATCTACATAGCTGTGTCCGCCCTGGGGAGAAGGGAGTGTGATACTGCTGAAAACTATGAGGGAGAGGAAAAGTACATAAAAGGGACGGCAGGTAGTCTAGCGGTTAAGCGCGTTGGGCCAGTAACTGAAAGGTCGCTGGTTTGAATCCCTGAGCTGACGAGGTGAAAAATCTGTTGGTGTGCCCTTGAGCAAGGCACTTAACACCAATTGCTCTGGATAAGAGCGTCTGCTAAATAATTGATTTGAGAGAGAGGTGCATGTTCTGATACGGGACTGATACAGTTGAAGTCGGAAGTTTACATACACTTAGGTTGGTGTCATTAAAACTAGTTTTTCAACCACTCCACAAATTTCTTGTTAAACTATAGTTTTGGCAAGTCGGTTAGGACATCCACTTTGTGCATGACACAAATAAATTCTACAACAATTGTTTGACTGTGCCTTCAAACAGCTTGGAAAATTCCAGAAAATGTCATGGCTTTAGAAGCTTCTGATAGGCTAATTGACATCATTTGAGTCAATTGGAGGTGTACCTGTGGATGTATTTCAAGGCCTACATTCAAACTCAGTGCCTCTTTGCTTGACATCATGGGAAAATCAAAAGAAATCAGCCAAGACATCAGAAAAAAAACTTGTAGACCTCCACAAGTCTGGTTCATCCTTGGGAGCTATTTCCAAACACCTGAAGGTACCACGTTCATCTGTACAAACAATAGTACGCAGGTATAAACACCATGGGACCACACAGCCATCATACAGTTCAGGAAGGAAATGCGTTCTGTCTCCTAGAGATGAACGTACTTTAGTGCGAAAAGTGCAGATCAATCCCAGAACAGCAGCAAAGGACCTTGTGAAGATGCTGGAGGAAACAGGTACAAAAGTATCTATATCCACAGGAAAACAAGTCCTATATCGACAAAACCTGAAAGGCCGCTCAGCAAGGAAGAAGCCACTGCTCCAAAACCGCCATAAAAAAGCCAGACTACAGTTTGCAACTGCACATGAGAACAAATATTGTACTTTTTGAAGACATGTCCTCTGGTCTGATGAAACAAAACTAGAGCTGTGTGGCCATAATGACCATCGTTATGTTTGGTGGAAAAAGAGGGATGCTTGCAAGCCGAAGAACACCATCCCAACCGTGACACACGGGGGTGGCAGCATCATGTTGTGGGGGTGCTTTGCTGCAGGAGGGACTGGTGCACCTTACAAAATAGATGGCATCATGAGGAAGGAAAATTATGTGGATATATTGAAGCAACATCTCAAGACATCAGTCAGGAAGTTCAAGTTTGGATGAAAATGTGTCTTCCAAATGGACAATGACCTCAAGCATACTTCCAAAGTTGTGGCAAAATGGCTTAAGGACAACAAATTCAAGGTATAGGAGTGGCCATCACAAAGCCCTGACCTCAATCCTGTAGAAAATTTGTGGGCAGAACTGAAAAAGTGTGTGTGAGCAAGGAGGCCTACACACCTGACTCAGTTACACCAGCTCTGTCAGCAGGAATGGGCCAAAATTCACCCAATTTATTGTGGGAAGCTTGTGGAAGGAAACCTGAAACGTTTGACCCAAGTTAATCAATTTAAAGGCAATGCTACCAAATACTAATTGAGTGTATGTAAACTTCTGACCCACTGGGAATGTGATGAAAGAAATAAAACCTGAAATAAATTATTCTCTCTACTATTCTGACATTTCACATTCGTAAAATAAAGTTGTGATCTTAACTGACCTAAGACGGAGTTTCTACTTGGATTAAATGTCAGGAATTGTGAAAAGCTGAGTTTAAATGTATTTGGCTAAGGTGTATGTAAACTTCTGACTTCAACTGTAAATGCATCCTTTAAAAGTACACTCTTCTTGTGCAACCACCCCATCACAGATCAAATCTGTGGAAACAGACCCAAGCACGGAGGTGCAGTATATGAATTGCTTGGCTGTGTAAAATAAAAGGACATAATAACACAGAGAAACATTTGCCTGGGAAAGATACACTAACTAGTGTTTTGTGGATTCCTTGTTTAACCTACAACATGTAATGGATCAATTCTAAATTGATGGGAGACATAAAACATTCCCCACTGGCCACTTCAGACAGGAAATACATTTATCATCTATTTTCAATTATTCACAATGTTGCACAGTATAAAAAAATACCAATGCAACCTAACACAGCACTGCTTAAAAACAATGTCGTTGACAGTCTGACACATGATTTGTAAACCAAATGAATAGTGCAGCTCTGAACTGAAAATGCCGTCACGGCTGAATTGTTGCTGTCGCTGAGAAGGTGATGGGTAATCTTAATTAGACTTGGCAAGGCTATAAAGTACTGCTGTACTGGAGATGGAAAGCATATCGCAACACTAACTAATATCCAGGAGCATGTATGCAGCTATCAGCAACTGTCCACCAAGAAGCAACCAACTACAGTCACTTTTACATTTCTGGACATTTCTGGAGCATCAGCAATTCTGCAACCTATTGACAGCCTGCAAGTAGACCTAGCTACATGCAAAAACTGTTGCAACTTCTCTTTTTGAATGGGCTCACAGAGCTGCTGAATGACCATGCAGTGGACATAATTCAGTACAAGGGGGGAAATTAATATGACATTGAAAACAGTGGCAAAAATTGTGAAATGAAAATGCTGGTAAAATAAGGTCTGGTGTTAAATAAGTGAACTTTGCTATTCAGATTTTAAAGCAACTTAATTGAGCCTATACACTTTACATAATTACAGAATACATTTGATTGTCCATCACTTGCTGCAAGTTGTGTGCCTCATTCACACTTTGATTGCAGATCGCTCTTTATCCACATGCTGTGGGCTATAAATCAATGAATAAAGTAGACCTATATTCCCTTTGGCATGGGTAAGCCATGACTACAGCATTTTAATTGCTATAACCGTAACCGACACGCAGTATGATGTGTTTTAAAATATAGCCTACATAATTTAACTGAATTAGTTTACCAACAAACAAAAAAATCACTACATCAAATCAGTTTGCGATAGAAGAGGGGAATACCGGTATTGGGGTTACCACTGCAGTGCACACAGAAGCTTGTTCAAGAGGTGCCTGTATTGATTAGATATATTAAGTACGAATAAAAGACCACAATGGAAAGCCAGATGCTCATTTATAATCACATCATGTTGATTTAAATGTAAAAACAATTTCTGACTGGTCACAACAGAGATATAAAAATAAAAAAACAGGCGCATTTAGACTATCCTTCAAGCGCATACGCTCACATGTAGACACACGCACACACAGACCTCTGCGACTGTAATGTTATAGCCATGCTCATCAGCGAACTTTATGCAATGAGATTAACGCAGATCCTGCTGTATGATAAAATCAAAAAAATCTTGGGAACAACAACAAAAAATACGAAACAGTATTGAGTAGAGCCATTTACCAGGTCCGTGCCCATGTTCTGTTGAGTGGTGGCAATCATCTTTGCTGTCTTCAACAAGCTTCTTCCTAGAATTGAATCGTGCTCCTTTCAGCACTTGACCTGGATGAATGCACTTGCGATGTTCACAAGTTATCCAAGTAAAAATGCTCGCTCGCTCTCTCTCTCTCTCTGTATCGCTCTCTGACTCTTATTCTACGGTATCTCCACGGGAGGGAGAGTTTGTGTGTGTGTGTATGTGTGTGTGTTGTTCTGTTTATGTCTTTTTGCTTGCTTCCTCACTGATTTCCAACCCATACCATTGATTAGAAGGGTTGGGGAGTAACATGTAATCTGATTACCCCCCAAAATGTAACTAATCAGTTATGTTACCAGCAAAAACGATGTAATCAGATTACAGATACTAGAGTATTACTTAATTGATTACTTTTAAATTCAGAAAGGATGTTTGTGAAAAATATACTGCTCAAAAAAATAAAGGGAACACTTAAACAACACAATGTAACTCCAAGTCAATCACACTTCTGTGAAATCAAACTGTCCACTTAGGAAGCAACACTGATTGACAATAAATTTCACATGCTGTTGTGCAAATGGAATAGACAACAGGTGGAAATTATAGGCAATAAGCAAGACACCCCCAATAAAGGAGTGGTTCTGCAGGTGGAGACCACAGACCACTTCTCAGTTCCTATGCTTCCTGGCTGATGTTTTGGTCACTTTTGAATGCTGGCGGTGCTTTCACTCTAGTGGTAGCATGAGACGGAGTCTACAACCCACACAAGTGGCTCAGGTAGTGCAGCTCATCCAGGATCGCACATCAATGCAAGCTGTGGCAAGAAGGTTTGCTTTGTCTATCAGCGTAGTGTCCAGAGAATGGAGGCGCTACCAGGAGACAGGTCAGTACATCAGGAGACGTGGAGGAGGCCGTAGGAGGGCAACAACCCAGCAGCAGGACCGCTACCTCCGCCTTTCTGCAAGGAGGAGCAGGAGGAGCACTGCCAGAGCCCTGCAACTTGACCTCCAGCAGGCCACAAATGTGCATGTGTCTGCTCAAACGGTCAGAAACAGACTCCATGAGGGTGGTATGAGGGCCCGACATCCACAGGTGGGGGTTGTGCTTACAGCCCAACACCGTGCAGGACGTTTGGCAATTGCCAGAGAACACCAAGATTGGCAAATTCGCCACTGGCGCCCTGTGCTCTTCACAGATGAAAGCAGGTTCACACTGAGCACGTGACAGATGTGACAGAGTCTGGAGACGCCGTGGAGAACATTCTGCTGCCTGCAACATCCTCCAGCATGACCGGTTTGGCGGTGGGTCAGTCATGGTGTGGGGTGGCATTTCTTTGGGGGGCCGCACAGCCCTCCATGTGCTCGCCAGAGGTAACCTGACTGCCATTAGGTACCAAGATGACATCCTCAGACCCTTTGTGAGACCATATGCTGGTGCGGTTGGCCCTGGGTTCCTCCTAATGCAAGACAATGCTAGACCTCATGTGGCTGGAGTGTGTCAGCAGTTCCTGCAAGAGGAAGGCATTGATGCTATGGGCTGGCCCGCCCGTTCCCCAGACCTGAATCCAATTGAGCACATCTGGGACATCATGTCTCGCTCCAACCACCAACGCCACGTTGCACCACAGACTGTCCAGGAGTTGGCGGATGCTTTAGTCCAGGTCTGGGAGGAGATCCCTCAGGAGACCATCCGCCACCTCATCAGGAGCATGCCCAGGCGTCGTAGGGAGGCCATACAGGCACGTGGAGGCCACACACACTACTGAGCCTAATTTTGACCTGTTTTAAGGACATTACATCAAAGTTGGATCAGCCTGTAGTGTGGTTTTCCACTTTAATTTTGAGTGTGACTCCAAATCCAGACCTCCATGGGTTGATAAATTGGATTTCCATTGATTATTTTTGTGTGATTTTGTTGTCAGCACATTCAACTATGTAAAGAAATAAGTATTTAATAAGATTATTTCTTTCATTCAGATCTAGGATGTGTTGTTGAAGTGTTCCCTTTATTTATTTGAGCAGTGTATATTATGACACCTTTCTGTTTTCTCAGTGGCTTTCAATTCAGAATCAGCATTGAACAAAGGGGCTAGATTAATTTTGTTCCACCTGAGCCGAGTCTGACCACAAGTCAGAGACCACTATGATGACATGACACACCAAATGTTGTCTTCTTCTGATTCCACTAAATGGGATAGTAATTCAAAAGTAACAAAGATTATGTTACTGAATTTTGCTAATCCAAAAGTTACGTTATTGATTACAATTTTGGACAGGTAACTGTGACGGGTTACAGTTGGAAAGTAACCTACCCAACCCAGTTGATAAACTCTGAAATTAATCAAGACACAGTCGTAACCTCTGGCTCAGCAACATTCTATGGCTGTAAGTAGTCATATTGGGGCAACACATATGCCATGTAAATCACGGTTCTGACTAGATGGAGTACAGCAACGACCGGAAGTGACTTTTCGTAGTAGGTTAGGAGAGCATTTTAACTAACCTTTAGCCTAACCTTAACCTAATTCTCCTAACCTGCCACGTTAATTCTCCTAACCTGCTACAAAAAAGTAACTTCTAGTCAAAACCGTAAATCACAGCTACTGAGTTCAAATAGCCTAATAATGATAGAAATATCAATGTGTTAATATGATATCAATCAATATGATATAACAATAATAAGAATTCATGTTAATTAATACTAATGCTCAATAATTATTGTCATCATAATATCAACCATTATAATGTAATATGGATTCGATTTTCCCATATGTTCATAAATATTTCACCCATTTTATTCGCTCTTGTATGCTGCATATGGAGCTGATTTGAGTTTAGCGTTTTCCCATGAGAGAGACGCTAATTGACTACTCTGTGGGGAGGAAAGACTGGACTGGCTTATACTGGATCAGAGCTAACATCAGTCGTCACTAGTTACCATAACCACAAGGCATAAACGCCACCTATTTAAAAATGTATCTTCAAAAAATCTGATTTTGTGGCTGTGGTAAAAATCTGATTTTGTGGCTGTGGTAACCGCCATCTGCGCGTTGATTTACAGCTAGGTGCAGAACGTCAGTTGATATTCATTGGTTAGTGGGTACATTTGAAATGCAACGCGCCTGCCTTGCTTCTTTTACACACTTCCAGGAGTTTAGCGTGAGATAACCCAAACAAAAGAATAACAAACTTGATCATCCAGTGCAAAAACAGAGGTCAAAACACTTGGCTGTGCAAAGATTTTTCTGTTTTGTCTGCCTTTTTTCATTAGTGTGGTGGACTCAAACGGTATGTAGTGGCAGTGCTAGTAGCTAACTGTTAGCTGTACAGTAGTTTTAATTACACATCACCAGCAATGTTGGCTAGCTACTGTAGCCAGCTAACGTTAGCGTCTGAGCTAAGTCTACTGTTGCTTTCCTTCCATCTAAATTCCTTTAAGAATGTGCTCCTAATCTCAGCTCGTTACCTGTACACCTGGGAGCCAGAAATCTTTCTGATTGAGAGGGGGTCAAATACTTATTTCCCTCATTAAAATGCAAATAATTTTATAACATTTTTGACATGCGTTTTTCTGGATTTTTTGTTGTTGTTATTCTGTCTCTCACTGTTCAAATAAACCTACCATTAAAATTATAGACTGATCATTTCTTTGTCAGTGGGCAAACGTACAAAATCAGCAGGGGATCAAATACTTTTTTCCCCTCACTGTAAGGATCCCCTGCTAGTGTCTTGTTCCTCTTCCAGAGTTTGAATGCTTATCAAAGCCTTTTCTGTTAACATCTCAACACCTGAAGTGTAAAAGTATTTCATTTTGTTTTCCATAGATTGCAGACCATAGATGAGTCTGCCTCCATTTTATCAGACATCAGCTATGATAAAACAGATGACTCTCTGGTAAGCTTGTATCTTTGTCTTGTCTAAATTCTTGAGCCTCTGAATCATCAATTATGTTACTCATAGCCAAACCATTAGCAGGGAGAAGGGCTAAGACAACCAATACATTATGTAATTGAGACGATAATGTGCTATATACGCTACATGACCAAAACAATGTGGACACCTGCTCATCGAACCGCTCATCCCAAAATCATGGGCATTAATATGGAGTTGGTCCTTACCTTTGCTGCTATAACAGCCTCCACACTTCTGGGAAGGCTTTCCACTAGATATTGGAACATTGCTGTGGGGACTTGCTTCCATTCAGCCACAAGAGCATTAGTGAGGTCTGGCACTGATGTTGGGTGATTAGGCCTGGCTTGCAATTGGCATTCCAATTCATCCCAAAGGTGTTCAATGGGGTTGAGGTCAGGGCTCTGTGTAGGCCGGTCAAGTTTTTCCACACCGATCTCAACAAACCATTTCTGTATGGACCTTGCTTTGTGCATCGAGGCATTGTCATGCTGAAACAGGAAAGGGCCTTCCCCAAACTGTTGCCACGAAGTTGGAAGCACAGAATGTCGTGTGCTTTAGTGTTAAGATTTCCTTTGGAACTAAGGGGCCTAGCCCGAATCATGAAAAACAGCCCCAGACCATTATTCCTCCTTCACCAAACTTTACATTTGGCACTATGCATTTAGGCAGGAAGCGTTCTCCTGGCATCCGCCAAACCCCGATTAGTCCGTCCGACTGCCAGAAGGTGAAGGGTGATTCATCACTGCGTTTCCACTGCTCCAGAGTCCAATGGCGGCAAGCTTTACACCACTCCAGCCAACACTTGGCATTGCGCATGGTGATCTTAGGCTTGTGTGCGGCTGCTCGGCCATGGAAACCCATTTCTTGAAGCGCCCGACAAACAGTTATTGTGCTGATGTTGCTTCCAGAGGCAGTTTGGAATTTGGCAGTGAGTGTTGCAACCGAGGACAGACTATTTTTACGCGTTACGCACTAGGTGGTCCCGTTCTGTGAGCTTGAGTGCCTACCACTTCGCGGCTGAGCCTTTGTTACTTCTAGACGTTTCCACTTCACAATAACTGGGTCAGCTCTAGCAGGGCAGAAATTTGACGAACGGACTTGTTGGAAAGGTGGCATCCTATGACGGTGCCACATTAAGTCACTGAGCTCTTCAGTAAGGCCATTCTACTGCAAATGTTTGTCTATGGAGATTGCATGGCTATGTTTTCAATTTTATACTGGTGTGGCAGAAATAGCCGAATCCACTAATTTGAAGGGTTGTCCACATACTTTTGTGTATATATAGTGTATTTGCAATAATGAACCCGGTCCGTTCGTTTGATTAACCATTCCAGGACTGGGACTCATCCATCGTGAGAACTGTGCGTCTGAAGAAACGTGAAACAAGGTAAACACAGTTTATTGGATGAAAAATATTTGCCAGCCATTTCTTGAACGTGTGTGTGTGGGGTTTTTAAGATGTTAGACCTCTTCATTACAGCGCTCTACCTCCAGAAATTTCACTGATGGCCCCCCAAGTGCTTCTAAAAGGTCTCGATCGACAGGCAGAACGTCTGAGAAGGTAAAGATTTTAGTTTAATTTCTATAGATAACTGAGTGCTGTTACTCGATATACTGTTGAAGTTTACAGTGACTTGACTGATGTTATGTTTAATGGTCGTAGGGAAATGAGTCTCTTGTGGCCAAGACCACAGTGACCGTGCCTGCTGACGGAGGACCCATCAAAGCCGTCTCTACTATTGAGGCTGTTCCCTGCTGGACTCGGAGCAGGAGAAAGACTGGTAAGAACTTTTACTCATTTACTGTGGATTTGATCAACTTTAAAATGGAAGACAGTATTTTACTCTGAGTTAGTATTGTATGTTGAAGCATGATAGGATATTCAGTTGGATAGATGCATGCAGCTAGACTATATTAGTTTATCCTTGACAATGTGACAAATGTATGTTCATAACTCATCAGAACTGCATTGTCAGACTGATCCGTATTTGACCTTTGTCTGTCTGTCTGTCCTGTCTAGCTACACTGGAGTGAGACTCTGAGTCAGTCAAGTCTGAGGATGTCATGCCCAACCGTCCAGAGAGCGACAGCAGGCCTCAGGAACCCAGCACACCCCAGGGCAACGGGAGTGTCCGTAATCATGAATTTGTCTCCAAAACAGTAGGAGTGTAATTTGTTTTCAGACAGAGAGGGTTAATGCATGGGTGACTTGAGATTAATTTAGCAAGGCAGAACATTTTGCTTTGGTTCTTTTTTTTTAGTTAAAAGCTTTATTCTACCGCATGCACAGGTAATCAAGCCTGAGTCCTGTGTGCCTTGTGGCAAGAGGATCAAGTTTGGGAAGATCTCCCTGAAGTGTCGTGACTGCAGAGTGGTCACCCACCCAGTGTCGTGAATGCTGTCCCCTGCCATGCATCCCCATCCTGGGTGGCACTCCTGTCAAAATTGGAGAGGTAAGGGGAAAATTCCATTGTACTTCTCTGCTTGTATTCCAATACTTTCATTCTGATGTAAATCTGTTTTCCTTCAAGTATCTCATGAGTTTAGTTCAATGGGATAAACATTCTCATTTACTTTTATTTCCTTCCCAGGGCACACTTGCAGACTATGTCTCCCATGTCCAATCACCCACGATTCCCTATTTGTTGGTGCACTGTGTCCATGAGATGGAGCAGAGGGGCCTACATGAGGTGAGTGTTTTTGTTTCAATCTCACACTGGTCTGAATCATTACTGCCTTTTATGGCTTAGTTTGGGCGGCAGGTAGCCTAGAGGTTAGAGCGTTGGGCCAGCAACCGAAGGTTGCTAGATCGAATCCCCGAGCTGACAAGGTAAAAAATCTGTCGTTCTGCCCCTGAACAAGGCCGTCATTGTAAATAAGAATTTGTTCTTAAGTGACTTGCCTAGTTAAATAAAGGTTAAGAAAATATAATATAATAGGCTTTAAGACTCTATAAATGAGCACAGTTTCACCATGCTCTTTCTTTTCACTCCCAGACCGGCCTCGATCGGCTGTCTGGTTCTGACCGCACAGTGAAGGAACTGAAGGATAAGTTCTTGCGAGGGAAGACTGTCCCGCTGCTCAGCAAGGTGGAAGATATCCACTGCATCACTGGCCTCCTCAAGGACTTCCTCAGGAACCTCAAAGAGCCCCTCCTTACGTTCCGCCTCAACCGCACCTTCATGGAGGCTGCAGGTAGGTGTTGGCTATAGCGATAAAACAATTTTATCAACCTCTGTGGTTTGTTTGGCCAGTGGTTGACTGAATAAATGTGTCTTTTGGTTGCTTTGCATAGCCATTTTGTGTTGGGGCACGCTGAATGTTTTGGTTAGTAATAGTTAATGTGGTATACTTCAGTGTTCCTTCATGGTGTTCTTAGTCACCAGTAACTATAGTTACTAAGTCTATGCAATGTTACATTGTTCCTCTGCAGTAAAACATTTCCTGCGACTCAACTTCTGTGATCTCTACTGACATTGCACTCTTTGTCCTCAGAGCTTGTGGATGAGGATAACAGCATTGCCCTGATGTACCAGACCATCAGTGACCTGCCACAGGTCAACAGAGACTTCATGGCCATTCATCTCCAGAGGTGAGCGTCTGCTGTGCATTTAACTATGAGCTCTGCTTACTCACTTAATACTTTCATTCTGATGTTAATCTGTTTTTCTTCAAATATCTCATGAGTTTAGTTCAATGGGATAAACATTCTCTTTTACTTTTATTTCCTTCCCAGGGCACACTTGCAGACTACGTCTTGTAGAAAGAGGCCATGCTTGTTGCATTCTGTGACACAGGTATTTTTCCATACATGGGCTCCTTATTGACCACCATAAACTCTTTCAGGGTCGCCCAAAGCCTGGACACTAAGATGGACATCACCAATCTGGCACGGGTGTTTGGGCCTACTATCGTTGGCCATGCAGTGCCTGGCCCAGAGCCCATGACAATCATACAGGACACCAAACGCCAGCCCAAGGTAAGACTCATTACAACAACACAGCTCTTGTTTTAAGTGGCAGTATTTCTTCACAAAACACATGGGCTGCAAAAATGACATGATTGCCATTTTTATATAAAAACAATATGTCTTAGTCTTGCAAGTTGTTTGATCTGTTTTACCTGCTTGGAAGAGGATGACGCAATAGGCTGTAATTCGTTTCAATTCAATGCAACTGTATTTTTCCCCTCATGAGTAATTTATAGTAGTTAGTGTTTTTCTATTGTTACCCAGGTTATTGAATGTCTGCTGGGCCTGCCGGTGGAGTACTGGAGCCAGTTCATGATGGTGGACCTTGACCAGTCGCACCCTGATCACATGATCATCGAGAACGCTAACTGTTATACCCCTGACCAGAAAGGTGAGCGAGTGCATGAGTAGCAAAGCGTTATCTCGGCAACCCAAAACCAAATCTCTAGTGATGCACTGATATTACATTTTTGGCCGATACCGATATCCAATATTTTCCTTGCCAAAAAACCTGATACCGATAACCGCAATTTTACATTTTTGCGGTGTTATAAACATTTTAGTACAGTTAAATAGTTAGACCACTGCGTCCATGTGAGTGTGTTAAGGCACTGCATCTCAGTGCAAGAGGTGTCACAACAGTCCCTGGTTTGAATCCAGGCTGTATCACATCCGGCCATGATTGGGATTAACGCGTTCATTCATTTTTAAGTAGTAATTACACATTGATTACACTATCACTCATATTTCATATGTCACAACGATTCATCGATGCGTATTTTATGATGCTGGTAAAGTTGTCTCGCGCACCTACAGTGCTGGTCATAAAAAAGCTAGCTAGTTCATGGATGCAAACAATGTTCTTCCCCAAAAACATAGCAACACGACATCTGTTTTAGTAGCTATAGTTAAAGTCAGAAGTTTACATACACTTACTTAGGTTGGAGTTTTTCAACCACTCCACAAATTTCTTGTTAACAAACTATAGTTTGGGCAAGTCGGTTAGGACATCTACTTTGTGCATGACACAAGTCATTTTTCCAACAATTGTTTACAGACAGATTATTTCACTTATAATTCACTGTATCACAATTCCAGAGGGTGAGAAGTTTACATACACTAAGTTGGCTGTGCCTTGAAACATCTTGGAAAATTCCAGAAAATTATGTCATGGCTTTAGAAGCATCTGATAGGCTAATTGACATTATTTGAGTCAACTGGAGGTGTACCTGTGGATGTATTTCAAGGCCTACCTTCAAACTCAGTGCCTCTTTGCTTGACATCATGGGAAAATCAAAATAAATCAGCCAAGACCTCAGAAAACAAATTGTAGACCTCCACAAGTCTGGTTCATCCTTGAGAGCAATTTCCAAACACCTGAAGGTACGACGTTCATCTGTACAAACAATAGTACGTGAGTATAAACACCATGGGACCACACAGCAGTCATACCGCTCAGGAAGGAGACACATTCTGTCTCCTAGAGATGAAGGTACTTTGGTGCGAAAAGTGCAAATCAATCCCAGAACAACAGCAAAGGACTTTGTGAAGATGCTGGAGGAAACAGGTACAAAAGCATCGATATCAAAGTAAAACGGGTCCTACATCGACATACCCTGAAAGGCCGCTCTGCAAGGAAGAAGCCAGTTTACAACTGCACATGGGGACAAATATTGTACTTTTTGGAGAAATGTCCTCTGGTCTGATGAAACAAAAATAGAACTGTTTGGTCATAATGACCATCATTGTGTTATTAGGAAAAGGGGGGAGGCTTGCAAGCCGAAGAACACCATCCCAACCGTGAAGCACGAGGGTGGCAGCATCATGTTGTGGGGGTGCTTTGCTGCAGGAGGGACTGGTGCACTTCACAAAATAGATGGCATCATGATGTTTGAAAATGAAGTGTATATATTCAAGCAACATCTCAAAACATCAGTCAGGAAGTTAAAGCTTGGTCGCAAATGGGTCTTCCAAATGGACAATGACCAAGCATATTTCCAAAGTTGTGGCAAAATGGCTTAAGGACAACAAAGTCAAGGTATTGGAGTGGCCATCACAAAGCCCTGACCTCAATCCTATAGAACATTTCTGGGCAGAACTGAAAGAGCGTGTACGAGCAAGGAGGCCTACAAACCTGACTCAGTTACACCAGCTCTGTCAGGAGGAATGGGCCAAAATTCACCCAACTTATTGTGGGAAGCTTGTGGAAGGCTACCTGAAACATTTGACCCAAGTTAAACAATTTAAGGCAATGCTACCAAATACTAATTGAGTGTATGTAAACTTCTGACCCACTGAGAATGTGATGAAAGAAATAAAAGCTGAAATAAATCATTCTCTCTACTATTATTCTGACATTTCACATTCTTAAATAGTGGTGATCCTAACTGACTTAATACAGGGAATTGTTACTTGGATTAAATGTCAGGAATTGTGAAAATCTGAGTTTAAATGTATTTGGCAAAGGTGTATGTAAACTTCTGACTTCAACTGTTTTTAGCTAGGTGTCATCTAAAATAACCCATATATATATCTATATGACAGTTATTTTTGATTTAATGGTGGTCGGAACCATCTATGTGAAGCTAGCCACAATAGTGGACTTTGATTAGCCTTCAAAATAAAAGTATGTCATTGACAGTGATGCAAATTAATACAAATAGTAGAATTATGCCATAATTGAATAGATCATGCTAAACGAGGTTGCAATGTTGTTATATAAAATAAACAAAAGACAATTTGTTAATTTGACCAAAATCTGTGAAATCACACTATGTATAGTACTTTAGAATTGCATTGGGGCATACTTATTTCACTGTACAGCCTTACCTATGGATTGTGGATCAATGACATGGGATATCAGTCAGCTCTTATTGAAGGACTCTGAAACAACTGATAATTGTGCCACATGTATTGTCATTCTATGTGTATTGAACACTGTTCCAGAAGAAAAACAATACTGCATAGATGTTTTGGAGTCTGATAACTCTGAGGAGGACGTTTGGGGAAAAATATATTGGGTAGACTGATACTTAAGGATTGGGGATCATTGAGGTAAAGCTGTACAGTGCAATATAAAAGTCAATACACACAATAGGCTGACTGGGGAGGTGATTTCATACAGTCCCGCGATAAGAGCTACAACGCTAATATTTGTGATGAAGCTAGCTGGCTGCTTATAACGTTAGCTTTGGGCAACAGGGTTAAGTAGCTGGCTAGCTATGTATTTTCATGAACTGAAGTTCAATTTCAATAGGTCGAACAACAAGTGGCTACCTAGCTAATACTTACTCACGAGGATTCCTAAATCATTGCTAAGAATAATGAAAATGACTGCAGTTTCTACTGGTCATTGTTTTCAGGCTGGTTGTATTGGTGCTAGCTAGGTACCCAGAAGTTGCTGTCGAACAAATAATGCTTTACTACCAACGCGGTATTGTAAATACATCGTTCGTGGCTGGTGTTTGCTTGTTCGCAGACTTTTTTTGTACAGCTTTGACAGTGCTACTGATAGTAGTGGTGGCGCTTGGCTTGCACGTGCAAATTCAGAACATACAACATTCTATAATAGAACTGTTATTTGACGTGTCAAATTAAAAGCTTATTTAACGTGTCATATAGTGTTATTTGACATGTATCTTTTTCGACACACAAAGACCCAAAGCGTGACGCTATTACTGTGTAACTCTGGTAAGGAAACATCTGAAAAATAGCACACTTGCTAGTGTGTACTGGTGCTTGACCAGTCGCGAAAGCCAACATCCCCCACGACAGAGAACGGTTGATTGTCAAGGGCAATGAATTCCATTATCTTGGCTTTAATGGATTTCGCCTTTTAGTTGTCTCGCTGAAATTTTCTTACTCTTTCAAATGACTGCTATATCCACACAGCAGACATTGTGGGCTAGGTTAGAAATGCTGTCTAGCACAAAATTTTACGTGGCGTCATGTACCTACGTTTTATATAGGTATGCATGTCAGCTTTGACATAGGTTTTACACATCATTGTTAAATTAGACATCAGGGCGATACCAATGTTGGCATTTTTAGCTAATATCGACCGATTCCAATATGTTCACCGATTGTAGCATGAATCCCTACAAATCTCTATTAGGTTCATGTGTTGTTATATTGAAGATTTAAGGACATTTTTTTAATGAAAATATACAGCTTGGTAACGAACTGGTAATGTGACTAATGTTGACTATGTTAATATTGTTCAAGTGAGCATGCTAGGTCCCCTCACAACTCCAGAGCACCACCAGATTAACAAAACCCTGTCCTCCAGTTCCCTGGGTCAACGCATGAGGTCCACCCTGAGCAAGACCACGCCCAAGTAAGCACTCTGTGCTGTCATTCATTTAACCTATTCAGCATTTTGTGTTGTAGTAGGTCACTGCAATGTGTATGAAGATCCTGTCTGAAGGACTTGAGTTGTCACTGGTCTCGAAGCAAACACCATTGGTCTATAAACCTGACAGTCTGGAGTACATTTTCACCTAATTATCATATTGTGAAGGTGAATGACATGAGTAAATTTTTCACCCAAGTCTTAATTCACTTCCTTATAACCTTGGTTTCTGTTGACTAATGCTAATACTGCCTGACTAATATGTGTGTGGTGTTGTAACTTTCAGATTTGGGAGTAAGAGTAAGTCTGCTGTGGTAGTGGGATTCCCCAGTCGCCCAGGAAACTTCTTTGCCTCTCCGCTCCTCAAGTAATCCAAAGCAGCCGCAGGGCAGGGCAGCCGCAGGGCAGGGCAGCCGCAGGGCAGCTCTGTTCACCTAATGGGAAATAAATGCAATACCTAGCAATAGATTGATTCACTTTTTTATTTTATACAATTTTACACAAGACTGAGACTAATGCTTCCACAGATGCTGTAAACACTTGTGTTTTTATGTGAGTAATAGGATCTTTTGGAGCTCTGATAAAAAAAGATTAAATGTTATGTTAAATCAAGATTTAACATAACCTCAGGCAATGAAACCTACTAGGTTTGTAGATACAATGAGGTTTTCAATATCTTTCTGTGATTTATTTACAAAGAATGTTGAACATTGGTTGAGAATGCGCATGTCTGAATTTAGGCAGGGGATTGTCTTATATCTAACACGCAATTTAACTTGCACATTACCAGTTAGAAAACATCATTGCATAGAGCTTTTTATGCCGAACTTGAATGGAGTTATTGTATGTGGCATAATTGTTTGTATATTTTCCTGTTTATATAATCACCTTTTGTAATGTCTACATGCTTAAGCAGTTTGCTTGTACATGTTTAACTCAATTTGTCTTTTACATACTCAAGACTAGCCACAGTATTGTAATTAATTCGGCACATTTGATAAATGTCAGCAGCATTCTTTAGCGATAATCAACTAACTTTAAGGTAACCATGCAGCTGTATGCTTGGTGACTTGACGATACATTTGAAAGAAATTCACCTTCCCTCGTTTCCTTTCCTGAGTGTTCTAAAAATATAACTTACAGTATTGGCCAATATGACTCTGGTCTTCAGTTTGACTTTCTCTTTATGACCATCTTTGTTTGCACAATGGGAGGTTGGTTCTGACTAATGTTCTGCACCTCTAACTGCTGCATCAGAGAACCAGAGTGTAGAAATGGTGGCATTTCAACAAAATGTCAATTTTGGTTTGATCAAAGCTTTTTGTGGACCAGTTATTTTGTATAATCTGTAAATACGGTATTTATGTGTTCTGTTACGCCAATCTTGACACTAGCTCCCAGGAAGGGAAAATATCATCCTACGGTGTTAGGAATGAATTGGTCCTAGATGACATGCACAGTAACACTGTACAAGTAGTTCTACTGCATGAACTGCCTTTTTACATGCCTGGAAAGGTAGCGTTGAGACATTTTAAAGAGCATATGAATTTGCCTGTGAACATAACAGTAAGCTATTGCACAGCAATTGCATGAACAGGAGTTTATATCAAAGCATTTGTTCCACATTTCGAATATCTGTCAGACTGGGTGTTCTCTGAATGATTTGTTTCATACAATAAAGTTAAAACCTTGAAGTGTGTGTGCTTCGAATGAGAGACTGTTGGAGAGAACCAGCACACTGGGTGCTTGATGATTACAGTGGTCCTGTTCAGAAAGTTTCCCCTTGTGCCAGAACATCCTATTAGAAAGTGTGTAACATCAGAAATTGGGAATTGGCCAGGGTGTTCTTGACATAGTTCTGGAAGGCAGAGTCTGAACCCCACTGATGAGACGCAGCAGGAACCAGACAAACGGAGGTGGCATACTGGGGACCCTTCATCACAGACGAAGCAGAGTCCAGACCACTGCAGTATCTCCCCGAGGTAGTTAGGGTGCCGGCTGTCGCCCCACAGCCCTCTCTGGATGAACTTTCCCTGGGGAGAATGGAAAGGCTGGATTGAGGCTATTCCCTGGGCAAATTAATATACTATAAAATGAACATACAGGAAGTTTATTTTCAGTGTTTTGAGAGTGGTCGTGACTCGTGTTTACAGTATTTTGTAGTGAGAATACTTTCCAACTACCCCACTGCATCCATGAGGATTATAAAAAGGTCAACCTCCCCTAAGGATGCCCACCAAGCTGACTCACAGCATTATCTGGGTTCCCTTTGAAGAGCCACTTCTGCTGGTCAGTGATGGCCTCTGTGACAAAGCCAAAGCTCCATATCCCCCAGCCCAGGTAGTCCCTCAGGCCCAAGGGCTCATCTCGCTGCTCACTGTTCAGCATGAGGATGGGCAAGAGCGTCAAACACCCAGACAACTGAAAGGTAGAGGAATAAATAATTGACAACCATTGGTAGAATAGATCAAAGATGTCTAAATAATATTTGAACACGTCAAGATTATGCACCTACTCAGCAAGACATTCACATGGGACCAAAATTGAAGAAAACATTTGCAAAAGACTGTATACTGTCTGAGTGTCCAATGGTAACACTCATTTATGTTCTCTCCCATTTGGTCACAATGCACACAACCCTGATATCAGTAGCTATTCTAATCTCATACATTTATAAGGAGCAAATAAGACTGAGCAGTGAGTGGATTCCCTAATGGGCTACACAGGGTTGTTTAAGGATGATGGAAATCACTGCTGTGGTGGCTGAGTGAGAAAAAGTAAAGCCGGTGACCATAATGATTCAAAGTACATTGAACATTCCAGTACACAAAGAATGTCCCTGGGCTGTCTCTGACATTGTTAAACCTGCGATCCTTGCCGTCCTTCACGATCCGCATGAAAAGGAATGTTCCAAGCCTGCAGAGGTTAGAACATGAGTACCGTTGTCACATTATCACCAGCATTATTCATTAACCCAACCATAATGACTCACAACCATAAAGGGTTCTGCAACACTGTGCTGGCCCAAGCCCTGGCTAAGACTGCTGAACTGATACACCACTTTGTTGAATGAAAAGCAAATGAGCAGAGAACACTAAACCTCTGCAGGTGTTTATAACTTTTTTGTTCTTCTCCACTGATTGGATTGGATATTAGATCACAGGAGGCTGCTGAGGGGAGGACGGCTCATAGTAATGGCTGTAATAGAGTGAATGGAATGGTATCAAACACATGGAAACCATGTCTTTGAAAGTGTTCGATATCATTCCATTAATTCCGTTCCAGCCATTACTATGAGCCTCTCCTCCCCAATTAAGGTGCCACTGGCCGCCTGTGCACTAGATTGGAAACCCTTTCACCCCGACTCTGTCAAGCTTACCTTACTCCCCATGCTGTCACCAATCCAGTCTGCACATTTTGCCTCAAATGACGAGTCCCTCCCCAATAGTGACTCAGGTGGTAAAGTAATAGAAATGTGCCAGACCCTAAAAAATACAAGTTTCCCAGTAAGGCGTGTTCAATTAATATTTTACCCAGTAGGCTACAGACAGAGACAATTAGCTCCAAAGTTCAAGGGTAAAACTTTCGACGAGCACATACAGAGCAGAGGAGCAGCACAAGAAGACAAGTTAAAGAAGCTTGTCAAGAAATGCAATTAATTTGTTGCATTGACAAGGAATGCCCATCCATCAGTGTCTACAGGTAAGTTGCAGTGTTTTACATAACTAACGGTAAAGTAAATTCTGTTCATTCTGAATGGCACATACTGTCATCAGTTTTAACTTGCATTTTGACAGTTCATATGTAGACTGATCTGTTGGAACATATTATACTATAATAACGCAAAAGCCAACAATTGTCACATTCAATACTTCAAAATGCATGGGCCTACATGACTGTTGTTTTAAAGTTGTGACTGCTGTTTTTTGGTTTAAGGCAATTCCATGGTAACAGAGTGGTACAATATATTACAATATTTCTACGCCATTTTTGTCGGTCAAACATCTGCTATGGTAATGGCCAATTCCACGATAACAGAGTGATGCTGATACACCCCGATTTTTCACTTTAAAATGTATACCAAACAAAAAAACTATGATTGCAAAGTTAAACAACTATGCATAAGGATTACTTTTAACAATTTCAACTGAACCTCTTGCAGAAACACATTTACTTGAAGAACAGTGCAGATTCAAAGTTTGGTAACAGAATGACAGTTTGTGTAATCATTGGGTTACCAAACTTTGCATCAAAACAAAAATAACACATTGCAATAATAACTCAGTTCAAGCCTATCATAAAAAGTTATGACAGAATGATGGCACAAACTGTCATTATTACCAAACTTTGCATTTGTAAACGTGTTTTTACAAATATTTCCGTGGAAATTGTTAAAAGTAGTCATTGTGTGCATAGTTGTTTAGTTTGTTTAACTTTGCAATTATTTTTTGTTTGGTATACATTTTAAAGTAAACAAATCTGAGTTTCAGCATCACTCTGTCATCGTGGAAATTCCCTTTACCATAGCAAATGTTTGATCGACAAAGGGCGTAACAATATTGCATTGGTAACATTGATCTACTGTACAAATTTAAGTCGGGCGAGCTACAGAGTAACAATTTGTGGTAAACATATCACGATACAAATTAACCAATCTCGCGCTACAATGTGACAATTTGTTGCCAATCATCTTAGAATTTGGATCATTTTGGATGATTGCTTTAGCGTTCTTATTTATAGAGGCTTGCAAGGGTGACTAAATCAGTTGGTGGTAATGTTGAAGTAAACTGGGGTGTATTCATTACCTCTTGCAACGGAAACCGTTTAAATAAGTGGTTTTGTAACATTGATATTCATCAGAAACAAAATGCTATACTTTCATTAAGGGGAAAAAAAGCCTAGTTCCATTGCATACATTTTGTTTGACCGCATTATTGTTTATTTAGAATGCCCAAACCTAATAGATTCGATTACTTATTCAACCAATGGTTGAAATCGTAGCGATTTACTGCAAACACGCCTCGGCGTGAATTGGTATGCTTTAAATCAACATGTTATATACCTGCTAAATCATAGAACTTCTCGGTTTTGAGAGCTCCTGATATGGCCCATCCAGTCCACTGGATTCTCAGGTCTGTAGCTGCACATTTTGCTATCGTACTCCCTTTATCAGGTCCAGTAAATTCTATAACATCAAATGGTATTCTAACATCGGACCAGCCCCACTATCTTAAAAACAGTCCTGTGTAAAGTTCACATCCATAGTAGGTAGGCGTGGCCAACGACAATTTGATAATTTGATAAGACATAGGCGGCGTCTTCTTCTTCGGTGAGGTTTAACAGCGGTTGGCATCCAATGTGTTGCATTACGCCCCCAACTGAACTATAGTATAGATCAATTACACTTTGTGATACAAAATTCTAAAGGGGAAGTGGGAAAAATGTAAAATATATTTTAATTACCCTACCAACTAACCCTATACTCATTAAAACCCATCACCTACTTTAACCCTATCTTATCCTACCCCAGGCCAACGGCCTGAGAGGATTGGACATTATCACTCAACACATGCTGAAACTCTTCTGAGAGGATTGGACATTATCACTCAACACATGCTGAAACTCTTCTGAGAGGATTGGACATTATCACTCAACACATGCTGTAACTCTTCTGAGAGGATGGGACACTACCACTCAACACATGCTGTAACTCTTCTGAGAGGATGGGACACTACCACTCAACACATGCTGTAACTCTTCTGAGAGGATGGGACACTACCACTCAACACATGCTGTAACTCTTCTGAGAGGATGGGACACTACCACTCAACACATGCTGTAACTCTTCTGAGAGGATGGGACACTACCACTCAACACATGCCGTAACTCTTCTGAGAGGATGGGACACTACCACTCAACACACGCTGAAACTCTTCTGAAGTAAAATCTCGTACTCCCAAATACTTTTCTGCAGCTGCCACCACAACATACTTTTTCTGTGATTTATGTTCAATTTCTGCAGTACAGTTGATAACCATCGCTATGAACGCTAAGAAGCCAACCTTACTGAAGCATACTGTATATCACTCATTGGTCTATCCCTCTGTGCTAGCACAGATATCCTCTCAGAATCCCTCACCCTTGACCCATCCTCTTCTACTTTCTTCACTGCCTCAGCATACGACATGTTCTGCACTAAACTTCCGATCCACAGCAACATGTGCACCCCTACAGTTGACACACAACTTTATCCACCAAAACGACACAATCCTCTATCCCATGCCTTCCTGCACACTTCCCAGATCCTGGAATCTCCCTCATACACACTGCTCTGACATGACCATAAACGTTGCACCTGAAACAGTGCAGTGGATTCGCCACAAAAGCTTTAACAGGATAACTGATATATCCTAACATGACCTTGTTGGGTAGAGATTCTGACTCAAAACTCAAAAGGACTGACAGTGACTCCTCTGTTTCACCACGCTCACCACCAGGTCTGTGTCGTACCAAACGGTGGGCGTCACAAACACCAGGAATCTTCAACTTCACCTCCACACTAAACACTACACCAGAAATAGCTTATTTTAATGGTGCCCTGTTCCTAAGAGCAAAGCAAGAAACAGATCTTGACCCAAGTTGTGTGACACGGAGCGCCCGCTAGTTCTGGTCAGAAGAAACACAAACAAATATCACAGGTCCACTACAGTTTACCTTCACTGATTCAACTGCACCCAACTCTTTTCCCACCAACCCTGAAACCACAAATGGATCCACCAAAAGGCAAGGATCCAGTTTATCCAAAAATGTCACTCCTACTGGACCAAATGTATCTTTATCATAACCATGTGCATCAATGCAAGGCTCGGGCTCCTCACAACACCTTCTAACCCTTCCATTTCACCTCCAGAACTCAAACTGCCGTCCAGCTCAACCTGTTTGAACTTGACACCAATCTTCCTTGACAACCTCTCACTTGTTATTTCTAGCTCAACAGATTCAAACCCATCCTCTGCCTCCCTCAATCTCCTCTCTCTTTCTCTCCAATCCTCTCCAATCCTCTGCCGTTAACCAATTACCCGACTCCTTCTGCAAATATTCAACTTTTCCAAGCCAAAATCTATTTTTAGCCTCGAGAGAGACATGCTAAGCCCTGTACTCCCTCCACTTCAAACTCAAGCCATCGCCAGTTCACCGTCCTTCCTCCCGGGCTAATAATGCAATACATTCATCAGACATAGGTGTGCTAAGAACACTGGGAACACAGGGGGACTCCCGAGTGGCGCTGCGGTCCAAGGCACTGCATCTCAGTGCTAGAGGCATCACTACAGACTCTGGTTCAATTCCAGGCTGTTTCACAACCAGCCATGATTGGGAGTCCCATAGGGCGGCACACAATTGGCCCAGCTTCGTCCGGGTTTGGCTGGGGTAGGCTGTCATTGTAAATAAGAATTTGTTCTTAACTGACTAGCCTAGTTAAATAAAGGTGAAATAAAAAAATGTAGTCATTAAAACTGCCATACACTTTAGACATGTTTGATGCACTTTTGATCTTTAGCATAATAGGCATCCATCCCGACTAATGTCTTAACTTGTCTTTCCTCAACCTCTACATTTCCAGGGATAAAAAGCTCAACGTCAGGGAAAAGGAGAAATTATGGCAGAGGGCAATGGTCCAAAAGGAGGCACTGGGGTCTTTGCTAAAAGATTCCAAAGGCAGCTGAGCAGGGGCAAAGAGAAGGTATACAGTACTTTAACTTTCTCAATATAATGCACACTATTATTATCAAGTTGTTTGAGGTTTGACATAGTATTCCCTACTTTTTAGGTCTTGCAGAAGTTTGGAAAGACAGTGGAGACCAAAGATGAAATATTTGAACAATGCCTCCTAAATCTGAATGACCAACAGGTAGTCACCATGACAGTACAGTACTACACAGAGATCAGACCATACCATGTGTATGAACCTGTAATGATAACCTTAAACGGATATGTGATTTATATTCTATAGAAAAGGCCTGTAAATCTGCCCCAGTAAATCCCATAGATGTATGTATAGCCTACAGACAAGATGAGACACTCTATAATCTCTGTTTGCAGATTGTTGGGAACCGGTTATACAAGGACCTGAAGTTTTACCTTAGTTCTGTCAAAGGTAAACATTTGTTCAGTCCGTCTATGTTGTAAATGAAATGTGATCTGTATGATGCTGTCCATAAATTGCATGGTTTTCTATAGCTTTAGCACCATCAGTAGTGCCCCGGTCTGATAACATGTGATCCATGCTGTCGACTTTCCACAGGAATTCGGGAAGCTTCAAAACATCTTTCCCAGTCTCTGTATGGTGTCTATGAGCCGGACTGGGATGGAAAAGAGGACCTGGGGACCATTGTAGAGGTCAGTCATAGCACTGCTGTATTATTATGAATGGCATGCATGACTGTTGGCTATTATTATGCAAATGTCTGTATAACAAAAAACATACATTTTCTCCATATGCCAAAAGGGTGAAGACGACCTGTGGAATGATTATGAGGCAAATCTGATAGATAAGGCACTTTGCACCATGGAGTCTTACATAAGCCAGTTCCCAGATGTCAGGGTAAGGATGGAAACACACACACACACACACACACACTCCCTAAATATTTGATCTCACACGTGCGTTATTCCTTTTCTCCAACCCCCCAGGAGAGGGTGGCCAAACGAGGCAGGAAGTTAGTCGACTACGATTCCTCCCGTCACCACTTGGAGGCGATGCAGAATGCTAAAAAGAAAGATGACGTCAAAATAGCCAAGGTCAGACAGACAAGATACCCGTCTACTTAATTTGCACAACAATGATCATTTAAACAAAACTACAAACTCACCTCATCATGGTGCTTCTCTCGGTACAGGCAGCTGAGGAGGTAAACAGAACCCAGAGTGTCTTTGAGGACATCAACAGAGAGCTGAGGGATGAGCTCCCTACTCTCTATGACAGGTAAGGAGTCAGAAGTCTGCACATAGCCAGATAGCAGAATGACAAATACATCATCAGGTCAAGTGTGTCAACAAAGAAAAAGTAGCGGACAATTTATATGAATAATGTTCTTCCTTCTCTTCATTTTGTTACTGAAGTCGAATTGGATGCTATGTGTCAGTCTTCACAGCCATCTCAAATTTACGGGACACCTTCTTCAAGGAAATGATTACAGTATGTGCAGGTCATATTCTTCTCAATAACTGGGGTGGGAACACAAAAAAAGCAGTTATGTGGGGCTTTGCTTTGGTTTATAAAAAACTGAACTGTTTTGTCAGCATTTAGGTAACAAAAGTCCTAGCTCTTTCAGTTTATATCTATTCTTAAAATGGTGTAATATCCTCTCTTTCAGTTCAATGGTGATTTGCAGAATGTGACGAAGGGCCTGAAGGATCAGTATCCAGACAAGGTGTTTGTCGTCAAAGGGTTGAATCAGTAAGTTGGCTAGGATTTTACATCTCTCACCAGCCCTGTTTTTTTTTATTAACTTTCCTCCCATTTTGAGTCTATCGATGAGCTGTGAGCTGGGATGAACTAATTAGTGAGTGTTACATAAAGCATAACGGTAATTAAAGCAAAGTAAGCGTATCAACATGTCGTCATCCTATCCCTCCTCTCACATATCTTTCAGGACTGGCTCTCTGAAGAGGCGATCTTTCATGTCCCCCAGGTCGTGGAGCGCTAGCTTCTCTGACTTCCATCAGAGTTATAGTCCGGGCAAGTCCGGCACCCTCACTAGAGACAGGTCCAGCTTCAGATCCCTTAGTAGTCCTCGCTATGATGAGTCACTCACCAGCACCCCTGCAGTCTCCCCACGGTCCCCACCTACTAAAGAGCCCTCTTCAGAGGCCCAAGACCTGGATGCAGACTCGACCCGCAGTGAAGGCCCCACTGCAGAGAAGAAACCGGAATCTGAAAGCAGGGATAACACCACCACAAAAGGGGCCTCTGGCAGCGGCCAGAAGTCAGAAGAGAAACTGACGGAGGAAGAGAAGGATGTGAAAGAGGGAGAGCCTCCTTCAGACCAGTACTCCACCACCTCAGATAAGAAAGGAGAAGAAGAAAGCTCTTCTGCGTTGACAGCGAGTACTTCCGATTTGACCAACTCCCATAACTCAGAGAACGTTGAGCTCCAGACCTCGGCCATAGACACCCCCCAGCTGACCATAGAGAGCCCTGTGGCCCCTGAGGACTCTGGGGCCCACGGTGTGCAGAACGGAGCGGCTTCTGATGGCTCCGATGCTAACATGGAGACCACCGTGCTTGTCCAAAAGGTGAGACACACGCGACCTTTAATGACCTCTCGTGTGTAGTACATTTGATTTACATGCCAGTCTACTCTAATCAAGACAGGCAGTATAATAATGGGATTCCATCGACTGCTGCTAGACCGTTTGGATCTACTGATATATAATTTTTCTTTTCTTTTACTTTTAGGCAGCAAAATTAAATATCCAGGAGCAAGAGGGTGCGAAAAACACTGTGGTTTAATGAAGGATCTCTGAGGAAAAGGTTGTTACTGTCTAAAGTAACTCTAATTGAGTTATTATATTGAGTTTCTTATTTCCTGAGTTGTTAACTGTCAAAATGTTATGTATTTGTTCACAGAATGAGTTATAGTAATAAGGGAGAGTGGATAAATACTGCACAAGGGAAAATAGGATCAATATGAAAAGCCTTCTCAATATTACTGGAGGGATAAGATCTGGAAGCTCTTGCTTGTTGACAATATACTTTCAATACAAACGTTTTGTTTTTTAATTAATAAAATCAATGGTATGCCAATTTGTGCTTTGTTTAGGGTTGTGCCAGTATACACCCAATAACTTTATACACCCAATAACTGTGAATTGTATTTTAATTTAATTGTAGAGAAACTGCAAGTTCACAAAATTATACTTGACTCAATTTGACATTCAGCTTTGCAAAACTGTATCTCATTTCATAGAGCCCCACAGTGGAAGTGTCATAACCATAAAACCTAGCGGTCAAACAGGGAGATGGTTCCAATAATTTTTCCGCCATACATTTTTTAGAAACACTTCAAATAAGGGCTGTGTTTCGTGTAGACTTACCCTGGTGTGACGTGGAAAAACTATTGGAACCATTTCCCTGTTTGACCGCTAAGCTTTATGGGTATTATGACTCATACTGTGTTACTCTATATAAGTTTGCTAAATTGTACCTGAAAAACTTGATTATTGATTAAACAAATAGCTTTTTATAATGTCTTGTTTAGTGACACTGCCGTTAATTGAAAAACTAAAATCAAATGACTAAATCAAACAGTGGTGTAAAGTACTTAAGTAAAAATACTTTAAAGTACTACTTAAGTCATTTTTGGGGGTATCTGTACTTTACTATTTATATTTGACAACTTTTACTTTCACTTTATCACATTCCTAAAGAAAATAATGTATTTTTTACTACATACATTTTCCCTGACACCCAAAAGGTACTTGTTACATTTTGAATGCATTGCAGGATAGGAAAATGGGCCAATTCACACACTTCTCAAGAGAACATCCCTGGTCATCTCTACTGCCTCTGATCTGGCAAACTCACTAAACACAAATGCATCACTTGTAAATTATGTCTGAGTGTAGGAGTGTGCCCCTGGCTATCCATAAATTAAAAAAAACACATTGTGCCATCTGGTTTGTGTAATATTTGAAATGATTTATATTTTTACTTTTGATACTTAAGTATACATTTGCTTTTGATTCTTAAGTATATTTAAAGCCAAATACTTTTAGACTTTTACTCAAGTAGAATTTTACTGGGTGACTTTCACTTGAGTCATTTTCTATTAAGGTATCTTTACTTTTACTTTAGTATGACAATTGGGTACTTTTTCCACCACTGAAATCAAAGGTGTCTTTTGATTAATTTTGTTTTTATATAAAATGTCTCAAACATCTTTGTCCCGATATAGTGTCTTTATTTATTTGTCTTTAACTAGGTTTATGTCCATTGGCACAGAAAACAGATTTTCATGCGAATATTCTCAACAACAACAAAAAATATATATATGCATTTTCCCACCAGAGATGTTTTCATCAAATTGACTTAATTTTTGTTTTATTTTTTATATTTTTTACCCCTTTTTTCTTAACAAATCAATACAAAAAGTACATGGGGGAACACATGTTTATATATAGAATATACAAAGGACAATTGGGCTAGGGGGTACAATATCACATTACACAAGAACCTTAAAGGACATACACACAGCTATAATTCTAACAGCTTTTTTGTTGGTAGAACAAAATATAGTTACATTTGTTTTTGCAAGGTAAGAGTGTGGTGTTTTGTTTGTTAATTCTGATACATAAAAATTTTCTATTTATTTACATGACCCTATGATCACTCGGCTACACAGAAGACGCTCTCCGGGTCTGCACTGGACATCATATGTGAATTGATTGCCCCCCATCTAGCATCAGAGTTCGTACTGCTAGGTGACCTAAATTGGGATATGCTTAACACCCCGGCCATCCTGCAATCTAAGCTTGATGCCATCAATCTCACACAAATGATGAAAGAACCTACCAGGTACAACCGCAAATCCGTAAACATGGGCACTCTCATAGTCATCCTGACCAACTTGCCCTCTAAATACACCTCTGCTGTTTTCAACCAGGATCTCAGTGATCACTGCCTCATTGCCTGTGTCCTTTATGAGTCTGCGGTCAAAACAACCACCCCTCATCACTGTCAAATGGTCCCTAAAACACTTCTGCGAACAGGCCTTTCCAATTGACCTGGCCCGGGTATCCTGGTAGAATATTGACCTCATCCCGTCAGTAGAGGATGCCTGGTTGTTCTTTAAAAGTGCTTTCCTCACCATCTCAAATAGGCATGCCCCTTTCAAAAAATATTCCTTCCATTTTTAGAGGGGAGAGAGACAGAACTGCATGTGAGCTCCTGCATTTTTCAGCATGTTTTTAACAAAAAGATAGATTTGGAGTTAGATAAACTTAGATTTTTTAGGCAGGGACATATACAGGATGCTACCCTCCACAGCATAACCTTCACTCCAGATCAAAACTCCAAACCTACAACCTGATTTTGGAAAAAATTACCTGGAAGGATTCGTACTACCAAGGATTCCTTTTTCCAAGCTGTACAGCGGAAGCTCAGACCAAACAAACATCAGAGACCTGAGGACACCGTCCAACCTGGAACTGAGTGAGTAATGTTTGGTCTGATGCCATTTTGAAAGCCAAGAAGAAAAATAAAAAATAAAGTACATTACAATTATATATTTTACTTGAGGACTGAATGCTAGGCTGCCAAGCTTGCTAGGACAGAACAGATACAACTTCAATTAGCACTGAGGTGTGAAGTGAGAGGTGTCAAAGCCTTTGAGGCCAACAATGGCAGGAGTCGCACAGCCTACCCACCAAATCCAGAGCCCTTTACCACTTTTCAGAGACCATCCACTGGCATGTTCTACAAGAAATCTGCCTCCAGAAAAAAGCTTCTACCAATTCTATCTGATTCTATCTGGCGATCTGTTCACCGTCTTCCCTGGCCTGGCTCCCCTGACTCTGAACTTACAATGGCTAGCCCCAAGTTGTTATATATTATTCTTGTGCTTTATGCTATTTTCCTCATGGCTCCTGCATGCTTTGTTGACTATGAACTTTCTTGTTACCCAACTGTGGGACATACTATGTTTGTTCCCACACTCGGGACTCTGACTCTCTATTGGTTACATGGACTCTTGGCCTCCCATCCTTTTCTAACCACCTCTCTCTCGCCCGCTTTATATTCATGTTACCTGATGTAATTGCTGTACAATATGATCTTGTTGTCATCTAATGCACATTCAAATGTCATAAATCAACACTGCAAAGCTCTCCCTGTCCTCTGCCGTGCACCTGATTGTATTACTGCTGATGATATCTGGAAATGTGTATGTACACCCTGGCCCATCTGCTGTTCCTAGACCCAATTCTGACTTGTGCTCTGATACCTGCTTCACTGATTTCTGCTCTCGTAAAAACCTGGGGTTTCTGCACCTTAACACAAGAAGTTTATTACCAAAAATGGATAAATTGAAAGTGTGGTGTCGTGTCTTTGGGCACCATTAAACTGAAGACATGTTTATCAAAATAACTCCCTGTTATTATTATTACGCGATTAAACTGATTAATCGTTTAACTGTAATTAACTAGGAGATCGGGGCACCAAGGAAAATATTCAGATTACAAAGTTATAATTTTCCTAATATAACTTTCCTATATTATATTATAGTATAGGCCGATTATCTTCTGGTTTAAATGGTGTATTTTACCTCGTCCAGTCTCATTCCAAACGTCGTAAATTGTTGTATCTGCACGAATCCAGCCTTTACTAAAAGTCATCCATACATCAATTGTCTTAAAATCATTTATTTACTAAACTAAGTAATTCACAGAAAGCATACAAACAGTAATTATCGTCACAAAGAATTGGTAGAGTAATGTGCCCTAGTGGGCTAAACCGGCATGGCGGGTGTCTTGTTAAAACAAAGGGTCATAAAGGGCAGCTGAGAAGACACTACAGAGTTGATAAATATTCACAATTGATATGCCAATCCTTTGCACATGAACGCTCACTCATTCGGGAACAATTGCAATCAATATATATTTACGCTCAGTGTGTCGTCGGGATCCTTGTTGGAGAGTTTTTGTCCTGTTGGAGAGTTTTGTCCGCGTTCTCTCTCTCTCTCGGTTAGAATGGATCTTTCAAAGCGACATTCATTAATGTTGTTATAGAATGGATGTTTCGTCGGTCTTCGCGTTCGATGATATTGAGTACTTAGCTGCAGACTAATAATTAATATCAAAGACTTGTTCTTATTCTGTCGGTATCGATAGTCTAAAAGTTAACCACGTGGTGTAGTTAACTTTCAGTAGAGGAATTGGATGGTCAAACCTATTGGCCAACTCGTAATGGAGTGGAGACCTGGTCTGATGAAAGAAAATCAGGGTGGGGTTTTTATACGTGAACATAGAACAGGCTTGTCACATGACGCCTGGTCCTGTCTGTGTCCCTGCGGGGCGTGCCAATGACTGATTTAAGCTTTGAACAGAAATACATTCTATCACATTAACATCAGTACATAGCATCTCAACATATTCCAAATAGCTTTATTCTTATTAATACATTTTATACAACCATTTAGATGCAAGTCCCATAGCTGAGGCTATTATATAAACCTTAGTATGGTAATATGGTACTATTGTCTCCAATGGGTATCACAAAATTGTACCAAGCGGACCAGTTCGTAGCTGGATTCTTCACCGATCTTTTATACCTTCTCCAGAACATAAATGTCGTTCGGTTCCCCAATTCTGTGAGTTGGAAGAATTGCCTTTGTCTCTCTATGAAACCCCTCTCTGTCTCAACTGGGCCATGCGGCAGGACATTCTCCTTTAGAATTTTACGACCGCCTTCACAGGGCCTGGGTAGGGAGAGGTAGGTAGGGGGATGGTGCAAGGGGGAGGGGGTCAACTGTGCTCCCTGTTCCCAGAGAGATGGCAACGTCATGACAGTGGGTTCACAGCTCCAATGCAGATGTGTTGGTCATTACTGAGACGTGGTTAAGGAAGAGTGTTTTGAATACTGATGTTAAACTTTCTGGTTATAATCTTTTTCGGAAAGACAGATCTTCCAAAGGTGGTGGAGTGGCAATCTTTACCAAGGATCACCTTCAGTGCTCGGTTGTCTCCACCAAGTCTCTCCCCAAACAATTTGATTTGCTGGTTTTAAGCATTAAACTTTCAAATAGCTCTTCGTTGACTGTTGCTGGGTGTTATCGTCCTCCATCAGCACCGGTCTGTACCCTACCTGCCCTAAGCTCTCACCTGGCCTCTTACACCAAATCTGAATTTGTCTTGCTAGGTGACCTAAACTGGGACATGCTTAAACCACCAGACCAAGTCCTAAAGCAATGGGACTCCCTAAATCATTCTCAGATTATTACCAATCCCACAAGGTATGACTCCAAACACCCAGAAAAGGCTACTATCCTCGATGTTATCCTCACAAATAATCCTGATAGGTATCAGTCTGGTGTTTTCTATAATGACCATAGCGATCACTGTTTTACAGCCTTTGTTCGTAATGGCTGCTCAGTGAAAAGACCTGTCCCGATTTGCCATAGACGCTTGCTAAAAAACTTTAATGAGCAATGGCCTCTGTAAATTGGTATAGAATCAGCTTGATCCCCGCTGTCGAAGACGCTTGGACTTTCTTTTTTTATATTTTCAGAGGTATTGTTAACAAACACGGCCCCATAAAGAAAATGAGAACTAAAAACAGGTTCAGCCCCTGGTTAGACCGTGATCTTGCAGTTAATCCACCTCAAAAATTCCATTTGGCTAAAGGCTCTGCACACGCATACTCAGGCTGACTGGCTCTTGTTCAAGCAATGAGAAATAAGTGCACTCAGGCTATCCGGAAGGCCAGAGTTAGTTACTTTAAGGAGCAGTTCTCTCTCTGTGGGTCTAATCCCAAATTCTGGAAAATGGTTAAAGACCTGGAGAATAAACCCTCCTCCTCACAGCTGCCCATGTCCAATAATGTTGATGATGTCGTTGATACTGACAAGGAGCACATGGCTGAGCTCTTTAATCACCACTTCATTAAGTCAGGATTCCTATTTGACTCAGCCATGCCTCCTTGCCCGTCCAACATTTCCTCATCTCCCACCCCTTCTAATGCGACTGGCCCCGATGCTCATCCCTCTTTTTCCTCTGCCCCGCTACAAGGTTTCTCCCTGCAGACGGTCACTGAGTCCGAGGTGCTAAAGGAGCTCCTTAAACTTGACCCCCAAAAAACATCTGGGTCAGATGGTTTAGACCCTTTCTTCTCCAAGCCTGTCTCTCCTCTCTGGGGAGGTTCCCATTGCATGGAAGGCAGGCTAGGTGCATCCTTTATTTAAAGGGGGAGATCAAGCTGATCCTAACTGTTATAGGCCAATTTCTGTTTTGCCCTGTTTATCAAAAGTGTTGGAAAAACTGACTGGCTTTCCTGATGTCTATAGTATTTTCTCTGGTATGCAATCTGGTTTCCGCTCAGGTTATGGATGAGTCACTGCAACCTTAAAGGTCCTCAATAATGTCACCATTGCCCCTGACTCTAAGCAACGTTGTGCTGCTATTTTTATTGACTTGGCCAAAGCTTTTGATAGGAGACCATTCCATTCTTGTGGGCCAGATAAGGAGTATTGGTGTCCCTGAGGGGTCTTTGGCCTGGTTTGATAACTACCTCTCTCAAATAGTGCAGTGTATAAAGTCAGAACATCTGCTGTTTTAGCCACTGCCTGTCACCAAGGGAGTACCCCAAGGCTCAATCCTAGGCCCCACGGGCTTCTCAATTTACATCAACAACATAGCTCAGGCAGTAGGAAGCTCTCTCATCCATTTATATGCAGATGATACAGTCTTATACTCAGCTGGCCCCTCCCCATATTGTGTTAAACGCTCTACAACAAAGCTTTACTAGTGTCCAACAAGCTTTCTATGCCCGTAACCTTGTTCTGAACACCTCCAAAACAAAGGTCATGTGGTTCAGTAAGAAGAATGCCCATCTCCCCACAGGTGTGATTATTACCTCTGAGGGTTTAGAGTTTGAGGTACTGTAGTCACCTCATACAAGAATTTGGGAGTATGGCTAGACGGTACACTGTCCTTCTCTCAGCACATATCAAAGCTGAAGGCTTAAGTTAAATCTAGACTTGGTTTTGTCTATCGTAATCGTGCCTCTTTCACCCCAGCTGCCAAATTAACCCGAATTCAGATGACCATTCTACCCATGCTAGATTACGGAGATGCAATTTATAGATCGGCAGGTAAGGGTGCTCTTGAGCGGCTAAATGTTCTTTGCCATTCGGCCATCACATTCTATTAAAGGTCCCCAAAGCACACACATCCCTGGGTCGCTCCTATTTTCAATTCACTGCAGCTAGCGACTGGAATGAGCTGCAACAAACACTCAAACTGGACAGTTTTATCTCAATCTCTTCATTCAAAGACTCAATCATGGACACTCTTACTGACAGTTGTGGCTGCTTTGCGTGATGTATTGTTGTCTCTACCTTCTTGCTGTTGTCTGTGCCCAATAATGTTTGTACCATGTTCTGTGCTGCTACCATGTGCTGCTGCCATGTTGTGTTGCTACCATGTTGTTGTCATGTTGTGTTGCTACCATGCGGTGTTGTCATGTGTTGCTGCCATGCTATGATGTCTTAAACAACACTACATAAAAGGAGACCTCTCTTATCATGATTTGTGTTTTGTCCTAAATTTAATTTTTTTAATCCCAGCCTCCGTCCCCGCAGGAAGCCTTTTGCATTTTGGTAGGTTGTCATTGTAAATAAGAATTTGTTCTTAACTTACTTGCCTAGTTAAATAAAAGGTTAAATAAAATAAAAATAAAAAATACATGAATACAATGCCAAAAAAGATGCAACACCGCTTCATTGCAAAAGGTACAATTTGAATTTATGTTCCTAAACTTCTTCATATCGTGGTTGGCAGGATAATATTTATGAACAATTTTAAAATAAACTTTTGTAATTTTGTTAATAAGTAGGTATGTGTGGCAACATCCAAACTTTTTTCCAACAGATATTATCAGTAAAACCGTTCCAATAACGCATGACATATGGTATAGATACAACATCCTGCTGAAACAAGGCTCAAATAGCTCTATTGTTGTAGAATTGACCAAAAGAAAAAGAAATATTTCATACTGATGAGGCAACAGGGTTAATCATAGGTATCTTCTGAGGATCAGGTCTTGACACATTCCTGAATAATAAAGAAACACCTGGGAGAATGGCATCTAAAACAATTAGAAAATCTTTAGGTGTTATAGGGATTTTGTAAAGTGATAAGAATTCCTTATAATTAAGTAAAAGACCCTCTACATTTACATGTTGGCTCACCAAAAGGATATTTTTATCAAATTGTTTTGTTGCAGATACAAGCCTGTGCGTGATGACGTGGTGCACATAAACATACCTTTTGCGGTAAAATTCCAAGTACCGAATAAAAAGTACAAGTTAAATGGGTTTCCATCGCATTTTCAACTCTACTGATGGTTTTCTGACAACAAAAAATGTTGCGTCATAGAGCGAGTGACTGGTATTGGCACGTGCGGTCTCGCCAGCGCACATATAGCCGACATCAGGGGTTTCCAATTCAAACCTGTTCCTGGAGAGCTACACTGCTGTTGGTTTTCGCTCCAACCCGTTGTAACTAACCTGGTTCAGTTTATCAACCAGATAATTATTAGAATAAAGTGTGCTAGATTAGGGTTATGTTAAAACCTAGAGGGCCGTAGCTCTCCAGAAACAGGGTTTTAGTCCTGGCCTACATTATGCGATTATTATAATAGACCAACAAGTGAGATTATTTGTATTTCTCAAACGGCAGCCAAACACCGATTATCATGTCACCAGAAGACCCTCGATATTCACCTCCCTGTGAAATTAGTCATAATGTACTTAATTTGTAGCCTAACAAACTACATGATTCCCCGACGAGTCGTAGTGGGAGGACTGCAAAGCATGTCACGTGATTCCAAATTTACTTCGATAAAATGGTTATATCAATATTTGTGCATAAAAGCGTTTCCGCCGACATTTCTCCCATAATACATTTTAACGACACAAAAAGGTTCCACCTTGTCTAGCGTATTTTGTTTAGTTTACATTTGGACAGTTTACCGAAACTTCCTGTTTCCATCACAGCTCTCGTGAATGTGTTTTTATACCGTATAGCGTCAGAAAAAGAATCGCGATGGGAACCTGGTTTGTGTTGCAATTTCACGGGGGCGAGCACACATGAGTCTCACGAACGCGCAGGGGATTACAGGAAAGTTTGAGTTGTGCGGATATACGTCAGTTTTTTGTTTGTTCGTTGTTGGTTTACTAAAGATAGTTTGCTTTATCGACTGTATTTTTGTACTTGTTGTTATTTTTGTAAGGAGAAAAGTGGTGTGCCTGAAGGTGACCAGCAAGCAAATATTTCTCAGCAGATCCAGCTAGCTAATCTACTTCCTCAGGTAAAATTTGCGTACACAACTGTGTGATGAACAATGGCAGCATTAAACGTGTGATGTAGCCAGTAAACAGGCTATGCCAGGCACCACCCTGATTTAATACATCAATGCTTAATATGTAGAAATGATGAATATTCTAGCCTTTCCTGCTTTTTATTACCCGGATAGGGCGGTAACGAAGTCAATTGACCCTAGAGACTATTTAGCATAGATACAAGGGAAACCGGTTAGTCCATTACTGGGCGTTAGGAAAGCCCCATACATATGGGAGCATTTAGCTACCAAAACTCAATTGGAAATGCAAATAGTAATTATAAATGTTATATCATGTTTGCAACTCCTTTTCCTTAAATGGGTATGTATTTGTTTAAAAAAAAATGGAATTGCAAGAAAAGATTGCATATCATTTATGATGACTGCCAATTTGAAAAATAAATAGCAAAGTGTGTTTGATTATTAGTTTCCATAGTACTATCCAGTACAAAGCTGACACTTCCAAAAATCTAATTTAAATGATAAATCATTTCTCATGTTTGCCATTTAATTTCCTTGTGATAGCATGAATTGTGACAAAGAAATTATTTTTTTCAATTGACAATGCTTTTCCATATTCTGTGGTTTAAGACTGATCATTTGAATTATGACAATCAAATTCGATAAATCAATCGCAATGCTTAATTATGCTATTTCGTTTCCTCATTTGCATTATCGTTTTTTCGACTTGTGTTGATTGCCAGCCAAACACTGGTTGGGGTTTCGCTAACGTGAAGCAGAAGAGGTTGCCTGTGCTTGCTGGCGATGGTCATGTTCGGTTGTTGCTGTATCGATTGTGGTGTGTTTTTAGCCCATCCCGGCAACAACAACCAGTGTGAAACCCCACAGAAGAACAGCGTGTTTGCAGGAGGGGACAGTGAGCTACTAGTAGCTAGCTAATTGGCTATTATATGTAGCTAGCTACCGGTAGGTTAGATACATGACACGTGATTGCCACGTGACATGTATCTAACCTAGCTAGCAATTTACCTTGTGGACACCCCTTCAAATTAGTGGATTTGGCAATTTCAGCCACACCCGTTGCTAACAAGTGTATAAAATCGAGCACACCGCCATGCAATCTCCATAGACAAACATCACGTACTACAGTGGCCTTACTGAAGAGCTCAGTGACTTTCAACATGGCACCGTTATAGGATGCCACCTTTCCAACAAGTCAGTTAGTCAAATGTCTGCCCTGCCAGAGCTGCCCCGGTCAACTGTAAGTGCTGTTATTGTGAAGTGGAAACGTCTAGGAGCAACAACGGCTCAGCCATGAAGTGGTAGGCTACACAAGCACACAGAACGGTACCGCTGAAGCGCATACCGAGTAAAAATCATCTGTCCTCGGTTGCAACACTTACTACTGAGTTTCAAACTGCCTATGGAAGCAACGTCAGCACAATAACTGTTAATTGGGAGCATCCTTAAATGGGTTTCCATGGCCAAGCAGCCACACACAAGCCTAAGATCACCATGCGCAATGCCAAGCTGGAGTGGTGTAAAGCTCGCCGCCATTGGACTCTGGAGCAGTGTAAACGCGTTCTCTGGAGGGATGAATCACGCTTCATCTGGCAGTCCGACAGACAAATCTGGGTTTGGCGTATGACAGGAGAACGCTACCTGCCCGACTGCAGAGTGCCAACTGTAAAGTTTGGTGGAGGAGGAATAATGGTCTGGGGCTGTTTTTCATGGTTCAGGCTAGGCCCATCAGTTCTAGTGAAGGGGAATCTTAACGCAACAGAATACAATGACATTCTAGACAATTCTGTGGTTCCATCTTTGTGGCAACAGTTTAGGAACAGCCCTTTCCTGTTTCATCGTGACAATTCCCCCGTGCACAAAGTGAGGTCCATACAGAAATGGTTTGTCAAGATCGGTGTGGAAGAACTTAACTGACCTCAACATCATCAAACACCTTTGGGATGAATTGGAACTCGAACTGTGAGCCAGGCCTAATCGGCCAACATCAGTACCCGACCACGCTAATGCTCTTGTGGCTGAATGGAAGCAAGTCCCCACAGCAATGTTCCAACATCTCGTGGAAAGCCTTTCCAGAAGAGTGGAGACTGTTATAGCAGCAAAGGGGGACCAACTCCATATTAATGCACGTTAGAGGTCGACCGATTAATCGGCATGGCCGATTTTAATTAGGGCCGATTTCAAGTTTTCGTAACAATCGGTGATCTGCATTTTTGGATGCCAATTACATTGCAATCCACGAGGAGACTGCGTGGCAGGCTGACCACCTGTTATGCGACTGCAGCAAGGAGCCAAGGTAAGTTGCTTGCTAGCAATAAACTTATCTTCTAAAAAAACTATGAATCTTAACATAATCACTAGTTAACTACACATGGTTGATATTACTAGTTTAACTAGCTTGTCCTGCGTTGCATATAATCAATGCGGTGCCTGTTCATTTATCATCGAATCACAGCCTACTTCTCCAAACGGGTGATGATTTAACAAAAGCGTATTCGCGAAAAAAGCGCACTCGTTGCACCAATGTACCTAACCATTCTTAAAATCAATACACAAGTATATATTTTTTTACTCTGCATATTTAGTTAAAAGAAATGCATGTTAGTAGGCAATATTAACTAGGGAAATTGTGTCACTTCTCTTGCGTTCTGTGCAAGCAGAGTCAGGGTATATGCAGCAGTTTGGGCCGCCTGGCTCGTTGCGAACTGTGTGAGGACCATTTCTTCCTAACAAAGATCGTAATTAATTTGCCAGAATTGTACATAATTATGACATAACATTGAAGGTTATGCAATGTAATAACAATATTTAGACTTATGGATGCCACCGTTCGATGAAATACAGAACGGTTCCGTATTTCACTGAAAGAATAAACGTTTTGTTTTCGAAATGAGTTTGAGTTTGAACATTAGTTGAAAAATCTGTGGTTTGTATAGGGCTTTCCTGCAAAGCCCAGTAATGCACACCAAAAATCTTTGGCTGTACGCCAGATAATGTGATATATGTAACTACAGAATTTAGTACTGTGTTGGTTAGAATACAGTGCCTTTTATTTCTGAGTTTGTGTGTAAACAATGACTGTACTAAGTACTGTACTTTTCATTTGTTCCATAGCTTGTGAATCTGACATCAATCACCATGACTTCTATTCCCATGACAGGTAAGTGGGACGTCCTTTTTTTTGTGTTAGAGAAATGCCATTTTATATGGCACTTATTTCACAAAGACTAAATACATTTGTTTGAATTTTGATGTCCGTGTGTCAATGAAATACTGTAACCATATTTTCCTCTATAGAGTTGATGACACCCAACCCTTTTTCATGATGGCTCTGTCTTTACTTCTGATTAAGGCACTGCGTTGTCAAATAGATTTCAAAAATTAAACATGGGCTGGACCTGAGTTTAGCCGTTTTGTAAGCAGATTACTGTGTAATAAAATACAGTTCAGATTTCCCTGTATTGAGAAAATGATGCAGTTTCTTATGTTTATACTATCACAGACTATAGTATGAAACAGATTGTCATGTTTTATGTCTTCAGCAACAGAGATGAGACCTACATCGCTTCCCAGTCATACGGACTCCTCTGTCATTGGAAGTAGGCCTGATTTTTATTTTAACTTTTCTTTTCACTTCAGTATGATAAAACAGAAATGTGCAAAACCCTATGTTTTAAAAGTAGACGCCACAAAACTATGTTGCCACGAGTAACACCGCAGATATTGAGATAAGAGATGCAAGACTTTACTCTCACACAGAGTATATGCGCATGTGCGGTTTACGTTCTGCATCTACGTCATATTACTGAGTCTACCTTTTTAAAGCGTATGCATCTATCCTTATCTGAACTTCTGTCCCTATTCTAAAAGCATTTGACTCTCTCTCTCCCCAGTTGTCATCGTACTTGTTCTACTGACGCTAGCTGGCCTGGGTTTCCTTCTGTACCGGTACTTGTGCCACAACAAGGGTGCCTACAGAACCACAGGAGAACCCGCCCCGGGGGAGGACTGTGATCTGGCCCACGGTGACATTGTAACTGATGAAAAGAAGGAGTACTTCATTTGAACTTGATAACAAGGAGGAATGTGAGAACTGTGGGTGGGTGTTTAACAAAATGTTCTCTGCCAAACTGACAGGAAATAGGAAAATGACAATCTTTGATGGACATCTACCATATGTCTGCGGAATTGAAGACCTACATAGATTTTACCCAAGAGAACACACTATCACGTATAGGCACATAAGCTGGGCAAGCGATGAGATTAATTAGTAAAAGTGTGTGCACACTGATGGTTTCACAATTTAAGTTGTGTGCAAGGCACGAGAACTGTTTAACACTAGTGGATGGAGGACTTCATGAGATTCTTGTGGGGGAAATGTCTAAGATGGCATCAAACATATGCTTTCTTTTGTGTCATATAATTGTTATCAATCTGCTCCCCAGGTGTCAACTCTGAAGGGTTTTCATTTTCTGATTTGTATTGGTAAAAATATATATATATTGTACTGGGGGGGGGCTAAATGGGAAATTGTATTTGTTGATCAGTAGAAGGCACTGATGATTTTTTTTTGTCTTCTCTTATGCCATTATACGTAATTTACCAGTTCAAAACTGGGCAGCTAAATGGGAAATGTTTTGTATCTGTTACTATTACCAAAAACACCATCTTGTTTGTATGATCTTACTGAAGTATCTGCCAAAGGCAGTAAGTGGCATGACAGACCTCAATTTGAGACTGCAGGTCTGACATGGCAATAAAGCTTGTTAGTATTTAATCACTCGGTGTTCAATGTCCTTAATCCAGCTAGCTATAAGCGATAGGATGTGCATTTCATTTATCACGGAGGTGTTTATGCACTAAACATTTCTTCACCTCTTACGATTCATACAGGGCTGCTTGAGTCCTAATGCATGACACAAATCTGAAGTTATAAATGATGGAAAAGCACTCGGAACAGGTAGCATTTCAAATGTCCAAAATATCCTTTATTCTAAATTTTTCACCTTAAATGTTATGTTTAGTATAAAAAGTTAACTGCACCAGAGTTTTTTTCTTCCAGACGCATGTCTCAATAAACCAAAGTGACACTTAGTAATCTTAAAAGAAAGTACTGTAGTCCATCAAATCACTTTAATACATATCCATATTATAAAAATGTTAAAGAGAATCCCTGAACTATAAATGTCCATAAATCCTTCAACAGAAACTTTTACTCCACACTGGCTGTGGTTGGCATGGCATCTACTGGTAAGCATTACGGTACATCATATTGCTAGGTCTAAGCTGCGTTACAAACATGAGTCAGGTCTGGGACAGAAAGAAACTAAACAAAATTGTATGAGCCTGTTTTGTTTACATTTTGAAAGCTGTGACCCCTTTTTAAACCGTATGATGCATCAGTGAGGGTTTTTTGGAATGGGATACACATGTACAGCTGTGCAAAATGAGTGACATGACAACCATGTTTGGAATGGTAGCTAGTCATGTGATCAGTGTAACCAAGAGAAGATGCAGTCTGATACATAATGTCCAAACAGGTTGCATGCTAGGCTAGCAGGTTTCCAGACAGCTGATCAACTGACCAAAGTAACCTGGAATTCACATTTCAGTGAGGACTACTTGTTTTAATGAGGGCCACAACTATCAAATCTAGGCTATTAAGTCGGATACCCAGTGACACATGAATTTATCATAACATACAAGACATGAGTTGCATTACATAAGGAAAAATAAAGAAATTGCACTGAATGTTAATGTTAACCAAAATATCAAATTCTTGAATCTAGGCGTTTTCACAAACTGGATCAAACCTAGTGTTAGATATTTGACTTAAAGGTTATACGGTAGTTTAATTAGCAGCGCACATAAGTGTATTGGAAAATAAAGTTGTAAGCACGACTGATAATGCGTATTCATAAATAATGGTGTGGCTTAACACTACAATTAACAAATCGGGCAAGGGGAACCATATGCAAGTGATTTGCTGCAGTCCTAAAACATTTAGGAACCTCACCCTTTTGGAGTGAAAAGACACTTCAATGAAATTCCTTCAATAAGTTGTACAGGAAAGAGTAGGCTTTGCCTAGCGCTGTATTTGCAGGTTATTAGCATTTGTACTAAAAACAAGTAGCAAAATCTATCATTTCCAGAAGTATACATAAATTAAATTGTGGCATTTCTATAAAAATTAGCAATGATACATCTTCACAAAATTCAAAGTTGTACAGAGCAAAAGTGCAAAAAGGCATGCAGAACCACCTAGTCACAATTACATTAAACAACATTTAATCACCCCATTACAAAATACAGCAACAAATGCCAGATCGAAGGTCTTAAGTACCTTCAAACCCATCATCACTGTTTGATATGTTTCCTTTTAAAATGTGCCATATTTGAATTATTATAATTAAGTCACAACCAAACATTTTGTAGTGCAATCTAGACCATATCTTTGGTACAACCATCTCCGTGGTTATACTTACAAAGTAAGTAACTAGTAATTGATTCAAACAAATCACTTGAAGATGAGACAGAAAATAAACAAACTGGTTATATTTTAATTGAACACTCAAAGGCTTCATAACACTGCAGCCCTTATAATGAAGGGTTAAAGTTTTAAGTGTTAAACTTTTACAACCTACTGATCTTAATAGGTTATTCTACCTTACTTGACAGTACTTTGTGTTTTAAGAACAGGTCTTGGGTGTCATTATTTTACTTAACGAAACACTGGGATGATGTTCAACTCTGGGTATCCGACTTTGGGGGACAAAATGTAACTGCAAAAATATAAAGCCAACCAACCCTTTCGATGATCCAAATCTCAATTTGGAAAATCACACTGAATTTCTTTAAGTATTTTAAGTTAGTTCGCTTTTATTTAAGTCACGGTGCTGTTTGGCACCCGATTATGTTCATCTACAGTTGCCCAAGAAGGTACAGTAAACCACCATGGCATGTAATAGTCTGGTTAGAATTTTGCAATCCATTCTTGTTTATTTTGGTTCTTGTTTAACATACCAACATTCTATTATACTACAATCTGGTGGCCGGAGAAACTGATTTTTAGATAGGCCTACTGGGCATATTCAACATGCCATGCAAAAAGAAAAAAACTAAAGTATATGTGATGCACTGCTTGGATCATTAGCACTCTTTGTGAGGAAGACATGAGGCCGAATCCAAATAAACATGAAAAACTGAAATAATAAAGTACAAAAATTGTGACAGTTAAAGAGTTTAGATCGATGTCATTCACTCAAAAAGAAAATATAGCCAGTAACATATGAAATGTGTTTTGACTGAAGACAGCAGCACTATCCTTGTAAGGTCAGGGAACCGGTTCAGCAGCCCAAATTATGAATAAGTAATTAAGACTTTTGATTCTGGATCGAAAGTGGAGTACTGTACCTTTTATCAGGGCTCTAAAGTATTACATTCCGTTAAGTGATATCAGTATTGTGGCATGGCCAAGCAGCCCGAAAGAAGTTGGCGGATGGGACAGGAAAGGGAATCATCATTTTGAATGAGGGAGAGGAGTATGGGGAGAAGTTGTGGCAAATGCTGGCTGTTACCAGATGGTGTACCCACCATTGGAACCACCCATGAAGAAGTTGTTCTTGCGCTGTGTCATCATGACGTTGGCACCCTGCATGGCGGCCAGCTGAGCTGCATTAGGCATGTGGCCAGGAGGTGGGGGCTGTGATGTGTTTAGGTGAGGGAGAAAGAAATAGTCACATGCATGAGTAACTTTAGCAATATCTGTTAATCAACAACACAGGCAAGAAACTTGGCTCCTCCCTTGTACTTATTATGGTTATCGATGACTTTCCCTCACGTGGTTGTCTAGGTCTTAATTAGACACAAATTGAAAGGAAACAAGAAAAACCAGCAAACACGCCACCCACCAGGAATTGAGCTTGACACCCCTGATATAGCCTAGGTGTTTTGCGGATACTCACAGGGATAGAAGCACTGTTGCTTTGACCAAATCGAGCACCAGCATCATATCCTCCCTCCACTAGCACAGTGGAGCCAGGGGGATACATGGCTCCCATGGGGTAGTACGCCATGGGGACGTTGTGGCCCATTGGTCCAACAGCCATGGACTGGGGCAGTTGCATGTACATCTGAGTGCCAGGGTACTGGGCCATTTGCTGTAGCTGGCCAGCCTGAGATGGGTGCACATACCTGGGCTGATAAATCTTTGGAGTAATGGAAAGAGGATGAAAGGGGGAGTGTTAGAGACAGTCTGTCAGTGTGTTTGTATTGATATGATTGTGAATACTCTTCACAAAAGTAGATAACATGTTTATTCCAAGTACAAATGGTTACCTCAGAGTATGCAGGTGGTGCGTCTGTGTAAGGGGGTGCCTGAGGAGACACTTGCATAGCAGGGGGGTAGATGGGTGCACTGCTCTGCTGTGGGTACACAGTTTGCTGGGGATAGGAACCTGTGATACACAAAATAATATTATGCTATTATCACTACCAACACTTTGTTTTACTCAAACGTCACACAATTGCAAAACATTATTGAAGGCTAGATTGTTAATCTACGACCACTCTTTGTGGGGTCGGAATAAAGCTGATTTTTCCAGTTCAGGGATACAATATGGACGTTACTAGTTAACACAGCCACAGTCATAAACACCGTTTATTTCTACAATTTATCTTTTTTTAAATCAGATTTAAAACATAACCCATACACCTAACCTTAAATTAATAAAAAAAAATTATATGAAATTGTACGATGGCCAATTTTGACTTTGTGGCTGTGTTGTCTAATGGGAACAATACAGTATTTTCAACCAAACTTCCGTTTCCACTGAAACGGATGTGGGAACTCCGCTCAGGCGTCTTTTTACGCCTGCTACATTAGGTTAATCTATTACAGACCGTTCTAACAAAAGAAATGTACCTATGACTGGCTAACAGAACAGAAAAATACTTCCTTCGTCAATATAATGATTACTGTTGGCTAGTTAGCCACGTTAATATAGTCAGAACAATACAGTTAGTGAATTTACATAAGTGACTATGACAGGTCCTACTGTTAACTCGCTAACACGTTAGCTGAATAGTGTTGTATTCATGGTTGAGGTCAGTGTACGCGGCTACTTGCTAATTAGCCTGTAACTAACGCTAGCTAGCTAACCTTACGTATTTGGCAACATAGATATTAAGCTAGCTGGCTACTTACCGGTCGACTCTTACAATTTAAACAACTGTAGCTATTTATCTAATTCATAATGAAAACACTAACGACGTCGGCCAAGTAGACCGCACAGTCTAGCTTTTAGCTAACTTACGTTAGCCGCTGTTAGCTAGCTTATACAACAATGATTTTGGACGTTAGCTAAATTACCTTTGTTGTTCATTGTTCTGAATTGGTGTGTGGTTTTCTGAGTCGAAGACGATGATTCTGAAGTTGTTTGTATTTTTCTATCAGGACCGTTTTAATACTAAAAACGGAGATAACAGTTCAGAGTTACGTGACCGTTCACTTCCTTGTTTTTCTCTGGATTTTCTGATTGTTGTGATGTGGATGCAGTTAGCTACGTAATGTAGGCTCCCTTCAATGGGGGGATTCGATTATCTGTCCCGGATTACCCAGTTTGGAGGTGTTTGTTTTGGGTGAACGTAATTGTATTCGTGTTGGGGCCGGGATGACTCCCGGGCGTGAGCGGTGAGCCAGGTGTGCCCCGTACAAAGCCCACGGTGAAATCGGCTCAAAACAAAAGTGACATAGCCAAGGCTAGATTAAGCATGTGGAGTAATGAGTAAGATTCCTTGTTTTCACATGCAAAAGTGATAGCTTCTGATTAAAACGCTTTATCTGCTTTCCCAATGAAGAACTCTAGTTTAAAAATTCAGACATATATTTTATGGAAAAGAGATGTTGTATGTTTCTGGACGATGCACCATGCCGCCTTTTTGACAACATGACCGAGCGACGCACATTCCTGTTCGATTTTACCCGTTTACGTCACAGGCCATAGCCCGGTACACCCCGGCTCAGGTCAATAGAACTCCCTCAATGGCTCCGCTACTCCCATTCAATTGGTGAAAGTGTGTGAGCTGATGTAAATTGTTTTTACATTATTTAACTGGCTCAATTTTGTTGGTAGTGTTCTATATATTTACTGCATGTTCCGTGGTATGAGAAACATGGGCACCTTTACCAGACCTAGATACAAACAAAACAAATATTTGCAATAGTCAGCAAGGAGCTAATCGTGAACACAGTCGTGAAGATGCCTTCTTCTCACACACACCAACACATTAATGAAGATGCCTTCTTCACGTCTGTGTTGTTGTGAGTGGACCATGATAGTTCATTAGTGATGTGGACCAGAGGAACTTGAAGCTCTCGATCCGCTCCACAACCCCGTCGATGTGGTTGGGGCGTGCTCGGCCTTCCGTTTCCTGAAGTCCACGATGTCGTGTCTTGCTGAATCATAGTGGAAACAGTAAGAAAACATTAACGGCGTTGCGTTGGTCAAGTAGACCTTACAGTTTAGCTTCTTAGCTAGCTAACTTACGTTAGCAGCTGTTAGCTAGCTAGAGAGCTCTTTTGTCTTGCTCCAAATAATGACAACGCCTCTTCCCCCTCAGGAGATTGAAAATATTCGGCATGGGCCCTCATATCCTTAATTCATTTTTTTATTTAACCTTTATTTAACTAGGCAAGTCAGTTAATACAAAAATATTATTTATAATGATGGCCTACACCTGCCAAACCCGGACGACGCTGGGCCAATTGTGCGCGCCCTATGGGACTCCCAATCCCGGCAGGTTGTGATACAGCCTGGAATCGAATTAGGGTGTCTGTAGTGACGCCTCAAGCACTGATATGCAGTGCGCCCTCCCCACAAAAAAAGTTATACCGCTGCACCATAGAGAGCATCTTGACTGTCTACCTCACTGCTTGGTATGGCAACCGATTGGCATCCGACCGCAAAAGCTGATGGTCCTGTTTATAATCAACCCTGCCACTTTATCCCTAAAAAACAATTTGAAATTGATAATTTATCAACATCATTTATCAATTGGCAATATCTCACCACATCAACACTAATGGGTGATGATATGGATGACATAGCATATTTATTGAAAATATTTTTTATACATTATTCTGATCATTAGGTGACGGTAGTCAATTCTTGGCAGGAATATTTCAGCTTTAATGATAGAGGACATTGTGATTGAACAGACAATAGAGAGCACTGGCTATGGGTTTAATGAAAGATGAAAAAAATCTTAGCTCTCCCTTTGAGCTCCAGTGCACTACAAATTCAAGGAATTCATAACAGACTTTTGCTTGCACAATACAGGTTCAGTGGACCCACTTATTGTATGGGATGCCTTTAAATGTGCCTTTAAAGGCTTTTCAATTACATTTTCATTCCAAAAAAATGGTCTCGTCAACGGAGAATAGAACATCTAACATTAGACATCAATGGTGTAGATAGGCTAAATGTAATACAGAAGCACTGAATCATTTAGACGCAAAACAAAAAGAGTTTGAGGAAAGATCTGGTTTCATTTATCTAAAAAACAGACTAAATTGGATGGGGAATGGTGAAAATTCAAGTTTTTCCCTAAACCTTCAATATAGAAAAGCGACCAAAAAGAACCTACAAAAAATATTAAATAACGATGGAGAAATCCTTCTCACCAACAGAGATTTTGTTCTCTTGTCAAATTCATACAACCTCACTTGACGATGAGTTTTGTGACATCCTTCTCCCCACAACAACAAAAAATCTTCTGCAGGCCTAATTAATTGCACATGACAAACTATTGTTAGAAATTGATTCATTTCAGATGGGGAAAACCCCTAGTCTCGACGGCATTCCAATAAAGATATATCAAACTTTGTATGAACTACTGAAATATCCATTACTATCATGTGTTAATTACTCATAAATGGCAAACTGTCAGACATCCAAAAGGAGGGACTGGTTTATCTCCTACTAAAGCAGGAGCCAGGGAAGCAATACAAAGACCCAGTCTCTTTAAAAAAATGTGGAGGCTCCTCACCTTTCAATGTTGTGATGCAAATAAATATTGGCAAAATCTATTGCTCATAGAATAAAAAACATCTAATTCGTCATGATCAGACGGGATTCTTGAAAGGAAGACATATTGGAGACAACATTAGAAAACTTCTTGAAATAATGAAAACTATTTTATTAGAATGCAGGGAAGCCAGGTATAATCTTTATAGCATATTTTTAGAAAGCTTTTTGTCTAGGATCTGTTTATACAGTGCATTCGGAAAGTATTCAAACTTCTTAACTACAGCCTTATTCTAAAATTGATTAAATTGTTTTTTCCCCTCATCAATCTACATACAATATCCCATAATGACAAAGCAAAAAGTGTTTTAGAAATGTTTGCAAATGTATTCAAAATAAAAAACTGCTATCACATTTACATACAGTTGAAGTCGGAAGTTTACATACCCCTTAGCCAAATACATTTCAACTCAGTTTAATCCTAGTAAAATTCCCTGTATTAGGTCAGGTAGGATCACCGCTTTATTTTAAGAATGTGAAATGTCAGAATAATAGTAGAGAGAATTGTTTATTTAGGCTTTTATTTCTTTCATCACATTCCCAGTCGGTCAGAAGTTTACATACTCAATTAGTATTTGGTAGCATTGCCTTTAAATTGTTTAACTTGGGTCAAACGTTGGGAGTAGCCTTCTACAAACTTCCCACAATAAGTTGGGTGAATTTTAGCCCATTCCTCCTGACAGAGCTGGTGTAACTGAGTCAGGTTTGTAGCCCTCCTTGCTCGCACACACTTTTTCAGTTCTGCAACATGATGCTGCCACCCCTGTGCTTCATGGTTGGGATGGTGTTCTTCAGTTTGCAAGCCTCCCCCTTTTTCCTCCAAACATAACGATGGTCATTATGGCCAAACAGTTCTATTTTTGTTTCATCAGACCAGAGGACATTTCTCCAAAAAGTACGATCTTTGTCCCCATGTGCAGTTGCAAACAGTAGTCTGACTTTTTTATGGCGGTTTTGGAGCAGTGGCTTCTTCCTTGTTGAGCGGCCTTTCAGGTTATGTCGATATAGGACTTGTTTTACTGTGTATATAAATACTTTTGAACCTGTTTCCTCCAGCATCTTCACAAGGTCCTTTGCTGTTGTTCTGGGATTGATTTGCACTTCTCGCACCAAAGTACATTAATCTCTAGGAGACAGAATGCGTCTCCTTCCTGAGCGGGATGACGGCTGTGTTTGAGTTTATTTTATTTTTACAGGGACAGTGCACATTAATCAACGTTTCAGTAAAAGTGCCGGTTTTAGCCAGCTGGCTAATTTTCAACCGCAGTCCCTGGGCAGGTTATAGTGTGGTCTCATGGTGTTTATACTTGCGTACTATTGTTTGTACAGATGAACGTGGTACCTTCAGGCATTTGGAAATTGCTCCCCAGAATGAACCAGACTTGTGGAAGTCTACAATGTTTCTTCTGAGGTCTTGGCTGATTTCTTTTGATTGTCCCATGATGTCAAGCAAAGAGGCATTGAGTTTGAAGGAAGGCCTTGAAATACATCCACAGGTACACCTCCAATTGACTCAAATGGTGTCAATTAGCCTATCAGAAGCTTTTAAAGCCATGACATCATTTTCTGGAATTTTCCAAGCTGTTTAAAGGCACAGTCAACTTAAATCTGACTTTTCCCCAATTTGAGCATATTTGTTTCAAATGTTAAACCTACAATACCTTATACATCCAGTTGTTTCTCCGTTTGTAACTCACCCACCAAAAATCTGCTGTTTTGCCTGTGTTATTTGTGCTGGTCTAATTCCTAAAATGGAAAAGCAGAAGAATCTGTGTGCTCTATAGTGATAATAGTTCACATGCTGCTCTTCAATATCCCAGGTTTGTGGCATCGATGAACAAATAATTAAATCTTTACTTCAAAGTCAGATGTTATTATGTTATGTATAAAAGGCATTGTTAACTATTTATTTTTCTTTAAATTGTTGTGGTTCAGGTATTTGACATGATAAATTTTTTTGTTTATTGTTTTTCCCCCCTTTTTTCCCCAATTTCGTTATATCCAATTGGTAGTTACAGTCTTGTCCCATCTCTGCAACATCCATAAGGACTCGGGAGAGGCAAAGGTAGAGAGGCATGCAGCCTCCGAAGCACGACCCCGCCAAGCCGCCCTGCTTCTTGACAAGCTGCTCGCTTAACCCGGAAGCCAGCCTCATCAAGGTGTTGGAGGAAACACGTACAGCTGGTGACCAAAGTCAGCGTGCATGAGCCTGGTCGCCACAAGGAGCCAGCCAAACCCTCCACTAACCCTGACGATGCTGGGCCAATTGTGCACTGCCTCGTGGGTCTCACGGTCACGACCGGCTTCTACACAGCCCGGGATCAAGCCCGGATCTGTAGTGACGCCTCTAGACCGCTGAGCCACTCGGGAGGCTTACGTGATTGATGGGTGACTAGGTGCATTGTTGTCAAGTAAATATGCTTATTCATTCATGATTATGGATACATTCTGCAACGAGTTAGCTGGCTTTGAATCTGCAACAGAACATGTCAAAAAGTTAGTTCTGAATTGCTTTAATACAGCAGTGCATTCGGACACCATTAATTTAAAGATTTCACCTCGTTCATATACTGCACATAATTTTTAAGATGCACTGTCCCTTTAAGGCAGCCATGGCTCCTCTCGAGTCGAGGCCGACATTTTTCAATGCAAGATTTTCCTTGCATAAATTATGTTCATGACGTAGCGCTGAAGGCCACATTTTTAGTAATTTTGGTGGATTTTACAGAAGAAGTCGCTTTTAGGAGACATATGGAGGAATATGTGGGTAATCTGAATTGCAGTACCAAAGGACCGTCATTAAATATTGAGAAAGAAAGGATCCTGACGTTGCCAACCCTCCTTATCAATGCAAAAATATCTTTTGTGTGCAGCCATAGCGCCTGACTGGTGCTGTGAGATGCATTTTTAATTATGTGTGACTAAAACAAACTGTGGCAAAGCTTTTTAAAAGGGGAGAACCACAGAAATAAGACAATTTTTACGGTAAGTTGTTTGCTAAGATAGGATGCGTAAGATTGCCATTGGCTATATAGCGCGACGAAATGGCGAGAGGAAATGAGTTTTTTTCGTTAATATGCAATGCTCTTAATTAGCATAATTTATATATTTATGATAAATAGAGGGAAATACATAAAATGCAGTCCCCAAGCATGGAATTGCGGGCATTTTTTTTTGTCGCGCATATTTTATGGATAACATCGTGTCCTCAAATAGGTTACACTGCGAGATTTATTGGGGCTAGATTAGGAGTGGCCAGAGTACGGGGATCAACACCTGCCGAAGTTTTGACAGATCAATAATTTCTGTGTTGTGGTGTGTTTCGCGCGACTGATCTTTTTGATATTACGTCAAAATATAAACCTTTCCAATAGTCATTTGTCAGCTATAATCATTCTAGAAAGCTAGATTTGTTGGGGACGTAGGCGGGCCTGTATCTTCTAGGCCGCTTATGATCAAGAAGCTGCCAATTCTTGGTGCATTATATGTTTAATTTGTCATGAAGACATAAATAAAGTAATACAGTCTATTAGTATCACTGTGTGTGCACCTCAGTAGCCCCCAGTATACAAGTACACTGGACTTAATATCCTAGGTGTGACTTCTATTTATATTGCTGTCATCATATGATTTGTTGATTTTATACCCCTAGACTACAGCTAGAAACCAAATTGTCACAGTATTAGATAGGCCCATAAGACACTATTGTGGGAGCGCTATTTAAGCGGTTTGCTATTGAACAGTCATTCTTTACATAGCTATAATAATAATAATAATAATAATAGTTTCATCTGGAGTAGCACAAATGTCTCCAACCATTAGGCCTAATTCATAGATTTAATAGAAAAAGTATCAGCACACCACATAGATGGGGGAAAAAAAACTATTCACATAGGCAAGCCTAATACCTGGTAGTTTTGATGTTACAGTATTATCTTTCCTTACTTAGAATGTCAAGACAATGACTGCTTGGTGGTGAGAACACTAAACCATGGACCCTCAGGATCTCCCTGCTGCTGATGCACCCCTCACTGTCAATGAACAGGTACCACTAACTGCTTTGTAAACACTACATGATTTCACGTCAGTTATACACCCCTGCCCAAATTTCCTAACTCTCTGTGTTGCCTCTGCTTCATAGTCCTCTGTCATAAGCTATTGCCACATCCATGTCACCATGTATTTGGAATGATTAACCCCACACAGTAATCTTGAGGTTGATATAGTAGCTATCCAAATGTCATGAATTAATACCGATTCGGTAACACTTCTAAGGTTTCTGCTATACTCTGTCATGCTTATTGATGAATTGTGTATGTCTACTCCATCTGTGTCCTTTACACGCATAGTCAGCTAACTAAAGCAATGTCTTTTTTGAATTATGAGCGGGGCTCTCAGAAACTATTGTTTGAGCTGCTTGTTGGCTGATCTTTGTTGTTTTGTTGTAGTCATGTTTTTTTTCTCCCATTTGTGTGTGTTTATTTTGGTTCATTGTGCCCTAACGTGTGTGCTTGGGCTCTCTGTTCTCCTTAGCCATTCACTGTCTGACTGCAGAAGTATTTTTTCAGCCATTAGGTTCCTGCACTTTGAAATACCCTGCCAAAGACAACCAGGTATGCATCCCTTCTTTCCTGCATTGCACTCTCTCTGTCTGCACCTTTCTCTCCAGCTCAGGTTTTCTCCCTGCCTCTCCTTCACATCTTTCATGGCTGGATCCGTTCATACATCATGTGTTTGCTTTGTTATATTTACTAATAATATACAAATTAGATAATTAGGATAGGATACAGATAGGGAAGCTGTCTACCACTGTTGACAAGAACTATGACAGGTCATACTCCAATGGAATGGTTTGCTCATGTGTTAACTCAAGTTCTGTTCCACATGTAACCAATACACATGGTCCTCTACCTGAGTTGTCTCAGTAGGTTGAGACTGAACGGTACTAAATTTAACTCAATACATCAGTGGAACGATACTGAGCCTAGTTAGATATTTATACCATATCATTGTATTATTACTACATGATTACCTCTCGGCCCTCCTCCTCATCATGACTCGGAACAAAAACATCCACGCTGCTGGGAATAGATGATGATGATGAGTCATTTATTGTGTATAGTTGCGTGACTTCTATTCATAAAGCGTCTCAGGAGTGCAGATCTAGGATCAGGTCCCTTCTGTCCATCTTATCGGTTATGATCTGAGACACTTTATGAATACGGACCCTGGTCTTGTGTTGTGCTCTCCAATGCTGTGCAGGTGATAGTGATGTCTGGTCATGAGACGATCCGAGTCCTGGAAGTGGAGGTAGATCAAGCCTCTCTTCCATCCTCAGTGCCTGATGGGAGGACTGATTCGGGGGGTGAAGATGGGGGTAATCAGGCCACGGAGCAACCTGAGGCAGGCATGCAGGACAGCCCGAGACCACCCCACAACGCTGGGGGAGTAGGTGAGCCCTTTGTAGGATACCGATATGGTAGGTTAGACTCCATGCAATACAGATTATACTACATTTTGTTTACCGTTTCAGCGTGAAAATATTTCAGTTTTAAAAACAGAATTTAAGAGTGAGGTGTGGTGTGTGTTGATGGTAGAATAGCAGTGTGTTCTCTCTCTGCTGTCAGTGCTGGAGGACCAGGTGGTGTCTGTGGAGTCTGCAGACTCGGGTGTCCAGACTCTAGCACAGACTGCAGTTCCCATCAGCGTCTCCCTGTCGCAGTCACAGACCACCATGCCCATGACTGTGCAGAGCTTACAGGGCTTGCAGGGCTGTCAACAGGTGAGAACAATTAAACAAAAATAACTTTTCAACTACTTTTAGTGTAGCCATCGGTCATCCTGTTTATTTTTTTCCCCCACCCTCTTCTCCTTTTCCTCTCCCATGCATCACACTTTACCTGTCTGGATCTCACCTCTTCCTCCCTCATAACCGACGGAAACGCACGGGGTGGCTAAAAACAGACCTCCATCTTCTGCTAGCTTGCTACCCATGGCTCGGCTAGCTGTCTGAATCGCCGTGACCCCAACCAACCTCACTACTCACTGGACCCTTATGATCACTCGGCTAAGCATGTCTCTCCTTAATGTTAATATGCCTTGTCCATTGCTGTTCTGGTCAGTGTTTATTGGCTTATTTCACTGTAGAGCCTCTAGCCCTGCTCATTATACCTTATCCAACCCTTCAGTTACACCACCCACACATGCGATGACATCACCTGGTTTCAGGGATGTTTCTAGAGACAATATCTCTTTCATCATCACTCAATGCCTAGGTTTACCTCCACTGTATTCACATCCTACCATACCTTTGTCTGTACACTATACCTTGAATCCATTTTATCGCCCCCAGAAACCTGCTCCTTTTACTCACTGTTCTGGACGTCCTAGACGTCCAATTCTCATGGCTTTTAGCCGTACCCTTATCCTATTCCTCTGTTCCTCTGGCGATGTAGAGGTGAATCCAGGCCCTGCAGTGCCTAGCTCCACTCCTATTCCCCAGGCGCTCTCTTTTGATTACTTCTGTAATCGTAAAAGCCTTGGTTTCATGCATGTTAACATTAGGAGCCTCCTCCCTAAGTTTGTTTTATTCACTGCTTTAGCACACTCTGCCAACCCGGATGTCTTAGCCGTGTCTGAATCCTGGCTTAGGAAGACCACCAATAACTCTGAAATCTCCATCCCTAACTACAACATTTTCAGACAAGATAGAACGGCCAAAGGGGGCGGTGTTAGCCTGCAGAGTTCTGTCCTACAATCCAGGTCTGCACCCAAACAATTTGAACTTCTACTTTTAAAAATCCACCTCTCTAAAAACAAGTCTCTCACTGTTGCCGCCTGCTATAGACAACCCTCTGCCCCAGCTGTGCTCTGGATACCATATGTGAACTGATTGCCCCCCATCTATCTTCAGAGCTCGTGTTGCTAGGTGACCTAAACTGTGACATACTTAACACCCCGGCCATCCTACAATCTAAGCTTGATGCCCTCAATCTCACAAATTATCAATGAACCGACCAGGTACAACACAAATGCCGTAAACACGGGCACCCTCATAGATATCATCCTAACCAACTTGCCCTCTAAATACACCTCTGCTGTTTTCAACCAAGATCTCAGTGATCACTGACTCATATCCTGCATCCGTAATGGGTCTGCGGTCAAACGACCTCCACTCATCACTATCAAACGCTCCCTGAAACACTTCAGCGAGCAGGCCTTTCTAATCGACCTGGCCCGGGTATCCTGGATGGAAATTGACCTCATCCCGTCAGTAGAGGATGCCTGGTTATTTTTTTTAAAATGCCTTCCTCACCATCTTAAATAAGCATGCCCCATTCAAGAAATTTAGAACCAGGAACAGATATAGCCCTTGGTTCTCTCCAGACCTGACTGCCCTTAACCAACACCAAAACATCCTGTGGCATTCTGCATTAGCATCGAACAGCCCCCGTGAACCTTTTTAGGGAAGTTAGAAACCAATATACACAGGCAGTTAGAAAAGCCAAGGCTAGCTTTTTCAAGCAGAAATTTGCTTCCTGCAACACAAACTCAAATATGTTCTGGGACATTGTAAAGTCCATGGAGAATAAGAGCACCTCCTCCCAGCTGCCCACTGCACTGAGGATAGGAAACTCTGTCACCACTGATAAATCCACTATAATTGAGAATTTCAATAAGCATTTTACTACGGCTGGCCATGCTTTCTACCTGGCCACCCCTGCCCCGGTCAACAGCACTGCACCCCCCACAGCAACTCGCCCAAGCCTTCCCCATTTCTCCTTCTCCCAAATCCAGTCAGCTGATGTTCTGAAAGAGCTGCAAAATCTGGACCCCCACAAATCAGCCGGGCTAGACAATCTGGACCCTTTCTTTCTAAAATTATCTGCCGAAATTGTTGCAAGCCCTATTACTAGCCTGTTCAACCTCTCTTTCGTGTCGTCTGAGATTCTCAAAGATTGGAAAGCAGCTGCGGTCATCCCCCTCTTCAAAGGGGGGGACACTCTTGACCCAAACTGCTACAGACCTATATCTATCCTACCCTGCCTTTCTAAGGTCTTCGAAAGCCAAGTTAACAAACAGATCACCGACTATTTCAAATCCCACCGTACCTTCTCCGCTATGCAATCTGGTTTCGGAGCTGGTCATGGGTGCACCTCAGCCACGCTCAAGGTCCAAAACGATAACCGCCATCGATAAGAAACAGTACTGTGCAGCCGTATTCATCGATTTCGACTCTGTCAATCACCACATCCTCATCGGCAGACTCAACAGCCTTGGTTTCTCAAATGATTGCCTCGACTGGTTCACCAACTACTTCTCCAACAGTTCAGTGTGTCAAATCTGAGGGCCTGTTGTCCAGGCCTCTGGCAGTCTCTATGGGGGTGCCACAGGGTTCAATTCTTGGGCCGACTCTCTTCTCTGTATATATCAATGTCGCCGCTCTTACTGCTGGTGAGTCTTTGATCCACCTCTACGCAGATGACACAATTCTGTATACTTCTGGCCCCTCTTTGGACACTGTGTTAACAACCCTCCAGACGAGCTTCAATGCCATACAACTCTCCTTCCGTGGCCTCCAACTGCTCTTAAATATAAGTAAAACTAAATGCATGCTCTTCAACCGATCGCTGCCTACACCTACCCTCCCATCCAGCATCACTACTCTGGACGGTTCTGACTTAGAATATGTGGACAACTATAAATACCTAGGTGTCTGGTTAGACTGTAAACTCTCCTTCCAGACTCACATAAAACATCTCCAATCCAAAGTTAAATCTAGAATTGGCTTCCTATTTCGCAACAAAGCATCCTTCACTCATGCTGCCAAACATACCCTCGTAAAACTGACCATCTTACTGATCCTCGACTTTGGCGATGTCATTTACAAAATAGCCTCCAACACCCTACTCAACAAATTGGATGCAGTCTATCACAGTGCCATCCGTTTTGTCACCAAAGCCCCATATACTACCCACCACTGCGACCTGTACGCTCTCGTTGGCTGGCCCTTGCTTCATACTCGTCGCCAAACCCACTGGCTCCAGGTCATCTACAAGACCCTGCTAGGTAAAGTCCCGCCTTATCTCTGCTCGCTGGTCACCATAGCTGCACCCACCCGTAGCACGCGTTCCAGCAGGTATATCTCACTTGTCACCCCCAAAGCCAATTCCTCTTTTGGCCGCCTCTCCTTCCAGTTCTCTGCTGCCAATGACTGGAACGAACTACAAAAATCTCTGAAACTGGAAACACTTATCTCCCTCACTAGCTTTAAGTACCAGCTGTCAGAGCAGCTCACAGATCACTGCACCTGTACATAGCCCATCTATAAATAGCCCAAACATCTACCTCTTCCCCTACTGTATTTATTTATTTATTTAGCTCCTTTGCACCCCAGTATTTCTACTTTGAACACTCATCTACTGTCAAATCTACCATTCCAGTGTTTTAATTGCTATATTGTATTTACTTTGCCACCATGACCTATTTATTGCCTTTACCTCCCTTATCTCACCTCATTTGCTCACATTGTATATAGACTTATTTTTGTACTGTATTATTGAATGTATGTTTGTTTTACTCCATGTGTAAATCTGTGTTGTTATATGTGTCGAACTGCTTTGCTTTATCTTGGCCAAGTCGCAGTTGTAAATGAGAACTTGTTCTCAACTTGCCTACCTGGTTAAATAAAGGTGAAATAAAATTAAAATTAAATTAAAGTAACCCTCTTCTTCCTCCTCCTTCCACCTCATACGCCTCCTTCCATCTCATACCCATCCTGCTCCCACTCCTCCCACCTCTCACCCCTCTTCATCCTCCCTCCTCTTGTAGGTTCTGACCCAGGAGGGTCTGGCCACTCTGATGACGGGGATGATGGCCCAGACAGGCTCCCTGGGCCAGCCCCTGCTCATCCCCATCAGCATGGCAGGGTCCATGGGGGGCCAAGGAGGCCTGGCTGTCCTCACCTTCCCCACCAGCAACGTAGCCACACTCCCTGGCATTTCAGGTGCCAGCCAGGCCGGAAGCCTCCTCAAACTACCCTTTGCTGGCTTGCAAGGCTTACAAGGATTGCAAAGCTTACAAGGGCTGCAAAGTAAGACATGGCAGAGACGCACTTCTCAGAATGCAAAGCATTAATCATCATCATTGAATCAACAGTCAAGATTTATTTGGCTACCACATGGAGCTTTACCTGTATGTTTGTTCTCTTCTTTCCCAGCAGCCACTGTGCTAAACTCTGTCCAGCCCCAGCAGACAGTCTTCCAGCCTCAGACAGCATCACTACAGCAGGTCCAGGCAGCTATGCAGCAGGCTCAGCAGAACTCGCAGGTGACAGCAGCCCAACTAGGCCAGGCCATGCCAGCCGTCTCTCAGCCCAACGTGTCTGTGGCAACACTCCAGTCTGCAGGCCTCTCCATCAACCCTGCCATTGTAAGAATGTGTTTCTCTATTGTTATTGTGATGTGTGTGTGTGTATTTGATTTTCTGTCCTAGACGTGTGTGTTTGGATTCATAGTCAGCAAGCCATGTTTTTTACGTCAAAGTTTGGACATGTCTGTGGATAACTTGAGCAAAGAACCTAATCCACGTGAATATACTTTGTATTGAAAATGATCACATTATCGACAGTAGAATAATCTGGATGCCTCTGTTTCTTTCCCCAGATCAGTGCTGCGTCTTTAGGGGCTCAGCCTCAGTTCATCAGCGCCCTTACTTCCACTCCCATCTTCACCAGTGCCATGTCCGGAATCACCAGCCAGATCATCACCAACGCACAGGGACAGGTGTGCAAACATTTAACAAGCTCACTATTTAGCAAGCACCAAATTAAGAATCACACTATTTCAACCAAGAGGTTTTAACGGTCTATTACAGTTGTATAAACTGTCTATAAACTGATCATTAAGTTTATAAAAAACGTATAAACCCTCTTTAAATCCTTATATCCTATAACTTGTACAGTGTTACCGACAAATACATACCCTAATTCTCTTCAATGTGGCCTCCAGGTGATTGGAACCATCCCCCTGATGCTGAACCCTGCATCACTGACTGGAGGGGCTGCTACTCAGACTCTTAATCTCCAGGGCCTCCAAGGTCTGCAAGGCCTGCAGGTGCAGACAGTCCAGCCACAGCTGGTTCTGAACACCCAGGGCCAGATCATTGCCACCATAGGGAGTGGACCTGCTACAGTCCCCACATCTGCAGCTGTAATGCCTAAGCCTACTGCTCCTGTGACATTCTCCAAGCCCAGCACTCAGGTACTGTAGGCCTTCCCCTCCATTAATTTGTCCCTATGAGTGCTTTTGAGTGGTTATTTGAGTGGTTATAGTTTGTGTGAACATTTGGTTAAACTGGAAATGGTTGGTCTTTATTGGATGTAACCATTAACCCATTGCTGACATTGACATTTCCCCTTGGGCTCAGGTAACAACAGTTACGCAGTCACCTGTGGTCATCGCCCCACAACCGTCTGCAATGAAGACAGTCACTCCAATCTCCTCCTCAGTCCCTATAACCTGTGGAGACACACCCACTGTCAGCCAGCTCGTCAGCAGTGCGTGGTTTCACTTTTTAATTTTCCATTTATTTAACAAAGGAAATTCACATTGAGATTGAACATCTTTTTCAAGCGAACCCTGGCCAAGAAAAAGCACATGCTCTCTCCAAACATTCATCTTGTTTTACAAGTAGTTTGATATTTATTCTGGTTTGTCTCTTCCCATTTTAAGAGCCACAGCAAGGGGGCACAGATGAGGAGGGCATTAATCTGGAAGAGATTCGAGAATTTGCCAAGAACTTCAAGATCCGCCGGCTATCCCTGGGGCTGACGCAGACACAAGTGGGACAGGCCCTCACGGCTACAGAGGGACCGGCCTACAGTCAGTCTGCCATCTGCAGGTAAACTCCTCTGGTCTACTGGGTGGTGGCATCCCACAGTAGATAGAATGGATTTCAGAAACCTATCAAATATGCTAAATAGTTTATGTTGGTATGCTACGGACAATGTAGTTCAAAGGCTACATTTTGAAAGTCTTCGTACTCGTAGGAAAATCACAGGATGGTAGCTCTCACAAAAAATACTTAGAGACCAGTGCCCAGATTCACAAAACCTTAAGAAGAAATGTCTTCTTAACTGGCATTTTTCCCTTAACTATAGACTTAAGAAGCAAGTTAATCAAAGTTGCTATTCCTCAAAGGTTCTTGCAAATCTTATTGCTCTATTTCTTATGTTTCTTCTTAAGCAAAAAGTTAAGAAGAAATTAGATTCTTGAAAATAATTAGAGACCAGATGAAATGGGGTTAGGTGTTATTTTGAAGAGTAGATGTCGGGTACAATCTGGTTGATCAGCGGCTACTGTGTAATTAGTTTAAAAGTTGTTGCTCCTCTGTTTCCTCTTGCAGGTTTGAGAAGCTGGACATTACACCTAAGAGTGCTCAGAAGCTGAAGCCTGTGCTGGAGCGATGGCTGGCCGAAGCTGAGTTGTGGAACCAGAAGGGTCAGCAGAATCTAATGGAGTTTGTGGGTGGTGAGCCGTCCAAGAAACGCAAGCGTCGCACCAGCTTCACCCCACAGGCTATCGAAGTGCTCAACACCTACTTTGAGAAGAATGCCCTGCCCACGGGACAGGAGATTACGGAAATCGCTAAGGAGCTCAACTACGACCGTGAGGTTGTCCGCGTATGGTTCTGCAACAGGCGGCAGACACTGAAGAACACCAGCAAGATCAATGCGTTTCAGGTTCAGCTGTAAGCCTGTGCAGTAAGTAGGCGTGGACTAGTGGGGAAGTTGGCAGAACAGGATAATCAGCTAAAGAAGAATGTTTTGTAAAGACAGTAAAACAGTAAACCCGAGTAAGTTTCAAATTATATGGACTTTGGGAAGAAAATGAAAGACACTGAATGACTCTTGAACTGAGTCTTACTATATGGGACATAGAATACTCACTTATCTCCATATTTTCTGTGTGTGTGGGAGAGAGAAAAAAAGACATTGCATGTGAAACGTGATGGGGTTTAATGTTCACAAATCCTCTATCAGTTTGACAACCTCTTGTTTCATTTATTGTTATACCATGTTATTATGTAAAACAATGGATGAAATTTGATGTGCTTTTATACACTTAAAATAATGTTTTTGTGAATTGTGTGGCAAATGCCCCAAAAAATATTTGGTTACATTACATTGTTACAGTTGTCAAATTACAGATATTATGCTGGTGCCACCAAAATAGTTTTGGAATTTGTATCTCTTTATTAAGTTTGTGTGATTCTGTATGTGTGAATGTAGTCCGAATACTTTAAGAAAGTATTCTGAGTCGGAAAAAGTTTACCATGGTAAAGGTTGTCATTTAGATGAGTTAATCTGTAAAAGCCACTTACAAATCTATTGTTTTAAATAGTTAACAGATGACTAGAGAGTGAAAAGAGTTGAAAACATTCCCTGTCTCAAATGAGTCAGGCATCAGTGCTGTTTAATGTGTACTGTGTATTGAAAATACTTATATAACATAAACAAATCATCAAATTAATCAAATTGATTAAGACAACTTGACTATGTGAATTAATTGATTCATATATTATAGTTTTGATCCATAGAAAATACGGTTTCTCCACTGAAAGGAATGGTCAATTAGGGATAAACAAAATTTAAGGACTTATGGCTTCCCATCCCTTTTCTATAACCTTGTAATTCTTTGCACTTTAGTGACTTTAAAGTTATCTGTAGCAAATACCAACTGGTTACCCATCATATTTAAGTGGTCGATAAGTAAATGTTTTGCATGGCATACAGATTTCTAAATGTTTTAACAATCAAACTTCTGTGCGCCATGAGCATTAATTTTGTAAGGTGATATTTACTTTAGGCAGTGCTACATCAAAGAAAGAGAATAAACTACAATACTTTATTCTGGCCCAACTGCATAGAATTTGTCTATGTCTGTGATATGCCACGCTGAGCAGTGTAAGAATTAATTTGTTCCTCATAATTGCCTTTTAAGACTGACAATATGTTTTCAGAGAGAAAGGAAATAACTGTTATATGAATCCTGTGTTATGTTATCCATACACAACTGCCATTACAGAAGTAGCTATAACCAACAACTTGTAAACATTTTCACCAGTGAATTGTCTGTCTGAATAGTTTTGAGATGACAGAATGCAAATGCAAATCGTAGGTGAACACATTTTAATAGTGTAGTCCTAAGAATTAAACTACTTCTACTAATCATTTTGTTCATGTTGGGCATATGAAAATGTGTGCAGTATAAAACCAGCGATACATCTGAATTACTGAATACAGCTGAATTACTGCACTGTTGGAGCTAGAAACACAAGCATTTCACTGCACCTGTGATAACATCTGCAAAATATGTGTATGCGACCAATTACATTTAATTTTTATTTCAATAGAATCTGTGTGAAATCATTAAAGTGATTAAACTGTTGGATAATTTCGGATCATGGCATTCTCTGCCAAATATTAATAAATGCTTACTGAAAACCTCCCATGTGTTATTGTATTGTGTACCACTATGACTCTTGACTTAATTATGTCTTTGTTCTTATGTGATTTATACCAATCACTTGTTGCGTCTCTACACCATATGCCTTTGCGTTAGCGTTATGGTTCTGGCCAGGCTTCCAAAGATCTAAAATCCTGGATATATGGAGCTTCTGTCTTATTTCACACCTATCCCGTCTCTTCAGATCTACAAACACGGGTAGTTTTGGACGAGGCAACCGTAAATTATTTTCCACTCAAATACAGTAGGTGGAGATCGTGTACTTGTGCCACCTAAACTAGTCTGGTTAGAACACCATAGAATCCAGTAAATATTTTAAGTGAACATGTAACAACACATTACTATGCTTTCTTGAATATATTCACTGATGAATCTGAGGACCATAAAATAGGGAGGAAAGGTGCAGATTTTTAGAGTTCCTGAGTTTAAGGTGGCAGTGACAAATTGAGTTGAGTTGCTGGCCATAGTCTTGGCTGCAGAATGGATCGAGGAGGTGATGAGCACTGATGAGCTTAAATTAATTTGTGTCACAGAGCAGACACAATGTATTGTATGAGATTTTGCAGTGCCTGTTTAGGGTGAGATAGATGGGGGTATTTGCGAGGTTCCTCTGGGTACCAGCTCATGTGGGAGTAGAGGGGAATGAGATGGATGTTCTCACCAGGCAGGCACTCACACATCCTAATTTTGACATGGAAATGTCAATTAGTAAAGCAGAAGCCAAGGGGTTAATAAGAACAGTGGTTAAAAACATTTGGCAAGAGTTGTGGAACAGGGAGGGAAAGGGAAGACAAGTATAAGATCCAGGAAAATTTGGGGGCTGAGAGGTCTCAACTAGTAAGAGCTAAACAACCAACATGTGTGTTCATGAGAGTCTCTCCTTTCCATAGTGTGTAGCCCAAACCGTTCAGCCGTTTTCGCTAGAAGACCGATTTTCAGGATGTCTCATGGTCTGACAAACACTGCTGTAGCTCTGTCACCTTTCACCGCAGATGCAGAACTCCAGCATAGGCAGATGTCATGGATTGAGACGCAGCCCATGCAAAAAGTTCTCTCTAATTTAAACAGACGGACTTCTATGGGGATTTTTTTATTGTGCTAATTGGATTTCCACGGGGCACAGACATCGACTCTAGGGGGTTTAAAGGGTAGGGTTTAGAGCAGAACTTCCCTGTCTCTTTTCCACACTACAGTCCAGTTGACGGCGGTAATGCACCTTTAAAGTTGGTTGCCAACCACCATTTAAAATCTACAGAACAAGAAGAAGAAACTGTGACAGAAGACACCTCCATTCCGCCAGCAAGAATAAGCAAGAATAAGGAAGTGACCTCGGGGATTTCCATTCAAAATAAAGGTCCCGCATTGAAAATGTAAAAAAAATAAAAAATGGTTGAAATGTTTAAAATTTTATGAGGAAATGTTAGCAGACCTAGAATTTTGTTTAACATTATGAAAAAGGAAAAAAGTGAATCGCCTTTATAGCACAAATAATATAGGTTTGACATTATTGTTAGCAGCATTAAAAGTAATGATTTCTAGGTAGTTATCATGGTAACAACAGTAATAAAATAACAAATATTGCTGCTATTAATAATATTATTATAATTATAATAACAAATATTAGAAAACACTTTTAAATCCCATTGTTAATTAGCCCATTCGTATTGCACAATGTTCAATACGTTTTTCAATTTGGACACAATGCTTGACTTGGGCAGGAGCTCACCAAAGTTCACCTCAAATGTTCTACTGCTTGAACTCCTGTTTCTCTTGTAGAATATTAGCTCAAAAGTATTGTGGAGCTCCTGCACCTAAGTATACACAGGTCCAGTACCCAAAATGAGTTATGGCACCTATTTCAGTCCAAGTCAAGTACTGATTGGACTTACATATTGCACCATACACAATTTCCTGTACATTGTATCGCAGTAAAAGGGGAGTCCATTCTAGTCAGGAGCAGCTCTTGTTTCTAAATCCACAAAGTTTACAACCCAAGGAGCATTGCTGCTCATTCTGCAGCTCTTAAAGAGTGGCCTATCAGCTTAAATCCAATCCTTTTTTATTTTTTACATTAGACACACATATTACATCGAACACAATTTTCTGTATGTTGAGTCGCAGTAAAACAGGGTCCATTCCCGTGTCGATTTTAGCAGTATGCCAGCAAAGCCACTACACCACACAGCAATACACAATACATTAATTGCACTATAACGGCTATAAGCAGTGGCCACAAACTGTTAGGGCCTACATAACGCTGTCCTAATAGCAGAGCTTTCTTGCCAGCACAATGGAGTGAATCCTTACCACTGCTACACCTGGCTATCAGGAGCCTTGTCTGGCAGTGAAACAATTCATTCAGCCTCATTTACAGCCTTTTTAAAAAACATATTTTATTTATTCTAATAAAAATTAAAAAACATTTACAAAAATATGGCTGACCATATCTCCCTGGCATATTACATAATTTATGCAGCAGCATATAAGACATTTTTGGACTCACATTGTTGTGCGGCGGTCCTACGTTGGCAAATTTTGTCATCAAAGAAAAAGATTTACAATTCCGAATTGGATGACCGTTCAAAACATATGTTCCCAGTCTGACTTCCCAGTTGCAATGCTTGCGGTTAGCCGCTGTCACTGATTCCTTCCAAACAACTCATTGTTGAATTTACAATTTCCAACTTGTTGTGTAATGTTTATGTCCAATGGCCGATGAGCACCGATACGTTTTATCTATAATTTATCTTCCTTATTTCTCTTCATATGACAAGGATTAAAAAGGATTTACCAGTAGATTGTCTACTTGATTTCTGATGATGACTGTTAGCTAAGATTTTGAAAATAAGATGTTGACATGATCAGTCCAATCAAAGCTACTGTAGATATAACGTGATTTGACGTCCGTTTATCTGTGGCCAATTACCTTGAGCCTCCTTGGAAGGGCTCACATTCTTGATGTCTACCCTTACTAAAGGCGGGGATGTAGTATCCCCATGAGTGACAGAACACTGAGCCAATGACAGTACAATGCTGAGCCAATCACTGTGCAATGCTCCTATTTTCTGCTGGCCTGCCCCACCCCCACAGAAAGCACTGAGTTAGGATGAAACGCCTGCATTTTGGAGCAGCCTGTTTGTATGCGGCTTTATTAACTCAATGATATATATTTTTTTTTACATTGTTTGCAAACTGATATGTGACACATATTAATGCCAAAATAACATGCAAAACAGGCAAGCCCCTGCCCCACCTGCCCTGAATGACTGGTCGCCAATGATCCATTCTAATCAGGAGCACTTCTAATTTCCAAATCCACAGAGTTTCAACTCAGAGGAGTGTCGCTGCTCATTTTGCGGCCCTTAAAGTGTGTGGTGCAATATGTATGTTCAATATGCGGCCCTTACAATTCTTAAAAGTCTAAGAAGGAGGGGGGTACCCCTCTAGGTATAAAAAATGTATTTGATAAAATATTACATTTGGCCTTTACTACTATAGCCCATAGAAACGCATTGAATAACACATTCACAAAAGGCAAAAAAGACAGTCAAAAATATAATCATAACAAATAAGGATTTGAAGTGTCTATCCTATATCTGGGAGATACAGTTGAAGTCGGAAGTTACATACACTTAGGTTGGAGTCATTAAAACTCGTTTTTCAACCACTCCACAAATGTCTTGTTAACAAACTATAGTTTTGGCAAGTCGGTTAGGACATCTACTTTGTGCATGACACAAGTAATTTTTCCAACAATTGTTTACAGACAGATTATTTCACTTATAATTCACTGTATCACAATTCCAGTGGGTCAGAAGTTGACTGTGCCTTTAAACAGCTTGGAAAATGCCAGAAAATGATGTCATGGCTTTAGAAGCATCTGATAGGCTAATTGACATCATTTGAGTCAATTGGAGGTGTACCTGTGGATGTATTTCAAGGCCTACCTTCAAACTCAGTGCCTCTTTGCTTGACATCAATGGAAATTCAAAAGAAATCAGACATCAGAAAAAATATTGTAGACCTCCACAAGTCTGGTTCATCCTTGGGAGCCATTTCCAAACGCCTGAAGGTACCACGTTCATCTGTACAAACAATAGTACGCAAGTATAAACACCATGAGACCACGCAGCCGTCATACCGCTCAGGAAGGAGACACGTTCTGTCTCCTAGAGATGAACGTACTTTGGTGTGAAAAGTGCAAATCAATCCCAGAACAACAGCAAAGGACCTTGTGAAGATGCTGGAGGAAACAGGTACAAAAGTATCTATATCCACAGGAAAACGAGTCCTATATTGACATAACCTGAAAGGCCGCTCAGCAAGGAAGAAGCCACTGCTCCAAAACCGCCATAAAAAAGCCAGACTACGGTTTGCAACTGCACATGGGGACAGAGATCAAACTTTTTGGAGAAATGTCCTCTGGTCTGATGAAACAAAAATAGAACTGTTTGGCCATAATGACCATCGTTATGTTTGGAGGAAAAAGGAGGAGGCTTGCAAGCCGAAGAACACCATCCCAACCGTGAAGCAAGGGGGTGGCAGCATCATGTTGTGGGGGTGCTTTGCTGCAGGAGGGATTGGTGCACTTCACAAAATGGATGGCATCATGGGGCAGGAAAATTATGTGGATATATTGAAGCAACATCTCAAGACATCAGTCAGGAAGTTAAAGCTTGGTCGCAAATGGGTCTTCCAATGTACAGTGACCCCAAGCATACTTTCAAAGTTGTGTCAAAATGGCTTAAGGACAACAAAGTAAAGATATTGGAGTGGCCATCACAAAGCCCTGACCTCAATCCTATAGAAAATATCTGGGCAGAACTGAAAAAGTGTGTGCGAGCAAGGAGGCCTATAAACCTGACTCAGTTATACCAGCTCTGTCAGGAGGAATGGCCAAAATTCACCCAACTTGTTGTGGGAAGCTTATGGAAGGCTACCTGAAACGTTTGACCCAAGTTAAACAATTTAAAGGCAATGCAACCAAATACTAGTTGAGTGTATATAAACTTCTGACCCACTGTGAATGTGATGAAAGTAATAAAAGCTGAAATAAATCATTCTCTCTACTATTATTCTGACATTTCACATTTCTAAATTAAGTGGTGATCCTAACTAATCTAAGACAGGGATTTTTTCTCTGATTAAATGTCAGGAATTGTAAAAAACTGAGTTTAAATGTTTTTACTATTTTCTACATTAAATAACATATATGGAATCATGTATTAACCAAAAAAGTGTTAAACAAATCAAAAGGTATTTTACTTTGAGAATCTTCAAAGTAGCCACCCTTTGCCTTGATGACAGCTATGCACACACTTGGCATTCTCTCAACCAGCTTCATGAGGTAGTCACCTGGAATGCATTTCAATTAACAGGTGTGCCTTGTTAAAAGTTAATTTGTGGAATTTCTTTCCTTCTTAATGCGTTTGAGCCAATTGGTTGTGCTGTGACATGGTAGGTGTGGTATACAGAAGATGACCCTATTTGGTAGAAGACCAAGTCCATATTATGATAAGAACAGCTCAAATAAACAAAGAGAAATGACAGTCCATCATCACTTTAAGACCTTTGAAAGTTTCTTCAAGAGCAGTCGCAACAACCATTGAGCTCTATGATGAAACTGGCTCTCATGAGGACCGCCACAGGAAAGGAAGACCCAGAGTTACCTCTGCTGCAGAGGATACATTTATTAGAGTTACCAGCCTCAGAAATTGCAGCCTAAATAAATGCTTCACAGTCTTCAAGTAACAGATACATCTCAACATCAACTGTTCAGAGGAGACTGTGTGAATCAGACCTTCATGGTCGAATTGCTGCAAGAAACCACTACTAAAGGACACCAATAATAAGAAGAGACTTGCTTGGGCTAAGAAACATGAGCAATGGACATTTAACAGGTGCAAATCTGTCCTTTGGTCTGATGAGTCCAAATTTGAGATTTTTCATTCCAACCGCCATGTATTTATGAGACCCAGAGTATGTGAACGGATGATCAATCAATCAATCAATCAATCAATCAATCAATCAATCAAATGTATTTATAAATATTTTTTTACATCAACCGATGTCACAAAGTGCTATACAGAAACCCAGCCTGAAACCCCAAACAGCAGGCAATGCAGATGTAGAAGCACGGTGGCTTCGAAAAACTCCATAGAAAGGCAGGAACCTAGGAAGAAACCTCGAGAGGAACCAGGCTATGAGGGGTGGCCAGTCCTCTTCTGGCTGTGCCGGGTGGAGATTATAACAGTACATGGCCAAGATGTTCAAAAGTTCATAGATGACCAGCAGGGTCAAATAATAATAATCAAAGTGGTTGTAGAGGGTGCAACAGGTCAGCACCTCAGGAGTAAATGTCAGTTGGCTTTTCATAGCCAATCATTCAGAGTTAGAGACAGCAGGTGCGTTAGAGAGAGAGTCGAAAAACAGCAGGTCCGGGACAAGGTAGCACGTCTGGTGAACAGGTCAGAGTTCCATTGCCGCAGGCATAACAGTTGAAACTGGAGCAGCAGCAGGTGGGGTGGACTGGGGACAGCAGGTGGACTGAGGACTGCAAGGAGTCATCAGGCTAAGTAGTCCTGAGACATGGTCCTAGGGCTCAGGTCCTCCGAGTGAAGAGACAAAAGAGAGAAAGAGAGAGCGAGATAGAGGGAGCACACTTAAATTCACACAGGACACCGGATAAGACAGGAGAAATACTCCAGATATAACAGACTGATCCTAGCCCCCCGACACAAACTATTGCAGCATAAATACTGGAGGCTGAGACAGGAGGGATCATGAGACACTCTGGCCCCATCCGATGACACCCCCGGACAGGGGCCAACCAGGCAGGATATAACCCCACCCACTTTGACAAAGCACAGCCCCCTCACCACTAGAGGGGTATCTTCAAACCACCAACTTACTACCCTGAGACAAAGCCGAGTATAGCCCACGAAGATCTCCCCCACAGCACGAACCCGAGGGGGGCGCCAATCTGGACAGGAAGATCATGTCAGTGACTCAACCCACTCAAGTGACGCACCCCTCCTAGGGACGGCATGGAAGAGCACCAGTAAGCCAGTGACTCAGTATGTATCCCTCTAGGCTGGGTAAAGTCCTATTTATCAGGAAGGGAGCAAGTAGTATAGGTTAATGGTTCACTGTCTCAGGCAAAACCAATGAGTTGTGGCGTTCCGCAGGGGAGCGTGCTTGGGCCTCTGCTGTTTTTATTGTATATTAATGATATGAAAGATGCTTGTTCTTGCCGTCTTTTTCTTTATGTGGATGACTCTACACTTCTGGTGTCTCACAAAAGTAAAACTATTTTGGAGAGCATACTTAGCATAGAGCTTACTAATGTTAGCAAATGGCTTGGAGATAATAAGCTATCTCTGCACTTAGGGAAAACTGAGGCAATTATTTTTGGTTCCAGACCTAAATTGAGTAGGTCGTCTGAAATCAGAGTGGAGTTAGAGGGTGAGGTGCTGACTACTAAACCTCTGTTAGCTACCTGGGATGAATCCTTGATGTAAGCTTGGGAGGTGTGAGCATGGCCAATAAAGTGCTAGGGAAGGTTAATGCCAGGACTAAGTTCTTGGATGGAAAGTCCAAGCTGCTTGATAAGGACTCCATGAAAGTGCTAGCTACTGCACTCATTCAATCCCATTTTGACTACGCTAGTACTTCCTGGTTTGGGGGCTTATCTAAACTGATGAAGGGGAAGCTCCAGATAGCCCGGAATAAGCTGATCAGGGTAGTATTGAAGGTGAGTCCACGTACTCACATAAGCAGGAGCTGCTTTGAGGAACTAAACTGGCTGCCTGTTGAGGCTAGGGTGTCCCAGATTACACTAGGTTTGGTTTACAAGAGTATTTATGATCCTGCCCCCAGATATTTAAGTGATTACTTTCCTCATGTTAGGGATGCACACAATCACAGCACCAGATCAGGTGTTGCTGATGTGTGCTTATACAGGTTCAGGAGTAATGCTGGGAAAGATACTTTCTTGTATACTGGAGCCTCAGAATGGAATGAGTTGCCTCTGCTCATAAAAACAACGCCCTCTCTGGGCAGCTTTAAAAATAAAGTACAAATATGTTTGATGTCTTCTGTGCCCATATGAATAACCCCTATGATGTAACTGCAATGATGAGATAGATGTCATTCTTCTCTGTTTTTGTTTTATTATTTCACTGCCATACTGTGTTTAACTGTGTTCGATCTTGTCTAGCCATCTTGTCTCAAGAGGACCACAATGGAAGTCCCATCCCATTATCCTCTATGGTTTTACTCATGTGCATGTATGGCTTTTTCAAGTTTTATGTGTGCTTGTTTTTTAAAATGGTCGAATTAATAAACTAAACTAAACTAAACAGCCCCCGTAATAGGGTTAGAGGCAGAAAATCCCAATGGAGACAGGGGAACCGGCCAGGCAGAGACAGCAAGGGTGGTTTGTCGCTCCAGTGCCTTTCCGTTCACCTTCACACCCCTGGGCCAGACTACACTCAATCATAGGACCTACTGAAGAGATGAGTCTTCAATAAAGACTTAAAGGTCGAAAACCGAGTCTGCGTCTCTCACATGGATAGGCAGACCATTCCATAAAAATGTAGCTCTATATGAGAAAGCCCAGCCTCCAGCTGTTTGCTTAGAAATTCTAAGGACAATAAGGAGGCCTGCGTCTTGTGACCGTAGCGTATGTGTAGGTATGTACGGGCGGACCAAATCGGAAAGATAGGTAGGAGCAAGCCCATGTAATGGTTTGCAGGTTAACAGTAAAACCTTGAAATCAGCCCTTGCCATAACAGGAAGCCAGTGTAGAGAGGCTAGCACTGTAGTAATATGATCACATTTTTTGGTTCTAGTCAAGATTCTAGCAGCCGTGTTTAGCACTAACTGAAGTTTATTTAGTGCTTTAGCCGGAAAGTTTAGCATTGCAGTAATCTAATCTAGAAGTGGCAAAAGCATGGATACATTTTCTGCATCATTTTTGGACAGAAGGTTTCTGATTTTTGCAATGTTATGTAGATGGAAAAAAGCTGTCCTTGATATGTTCGTCAAAAGATCAGGGTCCAGAGTAACGCGGAGGTCCGTCACAGTTTTATTTGAGACAACTGTACAACCATCAAGATTAATTGTCAGATCCAAAAGAAGATATCTTTGTTTCTTGGGACCTGGAACTAGCATTTCTGTTTTGTTCGTGTTTAAAAGTTTTTAAAATGCCACCATCCACTTCCTTATGTCTGAAACACAGGCTTCCAGGGAGGGCAATTTTGGGGCTTCACCATGTTTCATCGAAATGTACAGCTGTGTATCGTCCGCATAGCATTGAAAGTTAACATTATGTTTCCGAATGACATCACCAAGAGGTCAAATATACAGTGAAAACAATAGTGGTCCTAAAACGGAACCTTGAGGAACACCGAAATTGACAGTTGATTTGTCAGAGGACAAACCATCCACAGAGACAAACTGATATATTTCTGAACAGATAAGATCTAAACCAGGCCAGAACTTGTCAGTGTAGACCAATTTGGGTTTCCAATCTCTCCAAAATAATGTGGTGATCGATGGTATCAAAAGCAGCACTAAGGTCTAGGAGCACGAGGACAGATGCAAAGCCTTGGTCTGACACCATTAAAAGGTAATTTACCACCTTCACGAGTGCAGTCTCAGTGCTATGATGGGGTCTAATACCAGACTGAAGAATTTTGTATACATTGTTTGTCTTCAGGAAGGCAGTGAGTTTTTTCAAAAAATGTTTAGAGGAATGGGAGATTCGATATAGGCCGATAGTTTTTTATATTTTCTGGGTCAAGGTTTGGCTGTTTCAAGAGAGGCTTTATTACTGCCACTTTTAGTGAGTTTGGTTTACATCCGGTGGATAGAGAGGCGTTTACTATGTTCAACATAGGAGGGCCAAGCACAGGAAGCAGCTCTTTCAGTAGTTTAGTTGGAATAGGGTCCAGTATGCAGCTTGAAGGTTTAGAGTCCATGACTATTTTCATCAATGTGTCAAGATATAGTATTAAAAAACTTGAATGTCTTCCTTGATCGTAGGTCCTTGCAGTGTTGTGCAGACTCAGGACAACTGAGCTTTGGAGAAATACGCAGATTTAAAGAGAAGTCCGTAATTTGCTTTCTAATGATCATGATCTTTTCGTCAAAAGAAGTTCATAAATGTATCACTGCTGAAGCGAAAGCCATCCTCTCTTGGGGAGTGCTGCTTTTTAGTTAACTTTGCGACAGTATAAAAAATACATTTTGAATTGTTCTTATTCTCCTTAATTAAGTGTGGAAAAATAGGATGATCGAGCATCAGTGAGGACTCTTCGATACTGCACGGTACCGTCTTTCCAAGCTAATAGAAAGACTTCCAGTTTGGTGTAGCACCATTTCCGTTCCAATTTTCTGGAAGCTTGATTCAGGGCTCAGGTATTTTCTGTATACCAGGGAGCTAGTTTCTTATGACAACATTTTTTTTGTTTTTAGGGATGCAACTGCATCTAGGGTATTACGCAAGGTTAAATTTAGTTCCTCAGTTAGGTGGTTAACTGATTTTTGTACTCTGAAGTCCTTGGGTAGAGGTGGTGGGAGTCTGGAAGGGCATCTAAGAATCTTTGGGTAGTCTGAGAATTTATAGCATGGCTTTTGATGATCCTTGGTTGGGGTCTGAGCAGATTATTTGTTGCGATTGCAAACGTAATAAAATGGTGGTCCGATAGTCCAGGATCATGAGGAAAAACATTTAGATCCACAATATTTACATCCACGGGACAAAACTAGGTCCACAGTATGACTGAGGCAGTGAGTAAGTTTGGAGACATGTTGGACAAAACCCACTGAGTCAATGATGGCTCCGAAAGCCTTTTGGAGTGGGTCTGTGGACTTTTCCATGTGAATATTAAAGTCACCAAAATTGTGAATATTATCTGCCATGACAACAAGGTCCGAAAGGAATTCAGGGAACTCAGTTAGGAATGCTGTATACGACCCAGGAGGCCTGTAAACAGTAGCTTTAAAAAGTGATTGAGTAGGCTGCATAGATTTCATGACTAGAAGCTCAAAAGACAAAAATGCAGTCTTTTTTTTGTTGGAAAATTGACATTTGTTATCGGAAATGTTAGCAACACCTCCGTCTTTGCGGAATGCGCGGGGGATATGGTCACTAGCATAACCAGGAGGAGAGGCCTCATTTAACACAGTAAATTCATCAGGCTTAAGCCATGTTTCAGTCAGGCCAATCACATCAAGATTATGATCAGTGATTAGTTAATTGACTATAACTGCCTTGGAAGTGATCGATCTAACATTGAGTAGCCCTATTTTGAGATGTGAGATATCACAATCTCTTTCAATAATGACATGAATGGAGGAGGTCTTTATTCCAGTGAGATTGCTAGAGCGAACAGTTTTGCCCAACCTTGATTGAGGCACAGACACGGTCTCAATGGGGATAGCTAAGCTGACTACACTGACTGTGCTAGTGGCAGACTCCACTAAGCTGGCAGGCTGGCTAACAGCCTGCTGCCTGGCCTGCACCCTATCTCATTGTGGAGCTAGAGGAGTTAGAACCCTGTCAATGTTCACAGATAAGATGAGAGCACCCCTCCAGCTACGATGGAGTCCGTCACTCCTCAGTAGGCCAGGCTTGGTCCTGTTTGTGGGTGAATCCCAGAAAGAGGGCCAATTATCTACAAATTCTATCTTTTGGGAGGGGCAGAAAATAGTTTTCAACCAGCGATTGAATTGTGAGACTCTGCTCAATGCTAACACATCTTTCTAGCTGATTTACACGCTGAAGCTATGTTGCACTTGGTGACCTCTGACTGTTTCATCCTAACATCGTTGGTGCCGACGTGGATAACAATATCCCTATACTCTCTACACTCACCAGTTTTAGCCTTAGCCGGCACCATCTTCAGATTAGCCTTAACTTCAAATGTTCATAAATGACCAGCATTGTCAAATAATAATAATCATAGTAGTTGTCGAGGGTGCAACAAGTCAGTAACACAAGAGTAAGTGTCAGTTGGCTTTTTCATAGCCGATCTTTGAGAGTATCTCTACCGCTCCTGCTGTCTCTAGAGAGTTGAAAACAGCAGGTCTGGGACAGGTAGCACGTCCGGTGAATAGGTCAGGGTTCCAGCAGGTCTGGGACAACAGGTCTGGGACAGGTAGCACGTCCGGCGAACAGGTCAGGGTTCCATAGCTGGCATAACAGTTGGAACTGGAGCAGCAGCACGGCCAGGTGAACTGGGGACAGCAAGGAGTCATCAAGCCAGGTAGTCCTGAGGCATGGTCCTAGGGCTCAGGTCCTCCGAGAGAGAGAAAGAAAGAGAAAGAGAGAAATAGAGAGAGCATATTTAAATTCACACAGGACACCGGAAAAGACAAGAGAAATACTCCAGATGTGACAGACTGACCCTAGCCCCCCGACACATAAACTACTGCAGCATAAATACTGGAGGCTGAGACAGGAGGGGTCAGGAGACACTGTGGCCCCATCCGATGAAACCCCCGGACAGGGCCAAACAGGTAGGATATAACCCCACCCACTTTGCCAAAGCACAGCCTCCACACCACTGGAGGGATATCTCCAACCACCAACATACCATCCCGGGACAAAGCCGAGTATAGCCCACAAAGATCTCCACCACGGCACAGCCCAAGGGGGGGCGCCAACCCAGACAGGAAGACCACGTCAGTGACTCAACCCACTCAAGTGACGCACCCCTCCCAGGGACGGCATGGAAGAACACCAGTAAGCCAGTGACTCAGCCCCCGTAATAGGGGTAGAGGAGAGAATCCCAGTGGAAAGAGGGGAAACAGGCCAGGCAGAGACAGCAAGGGCGAGTAATGGAGAGTAATGGAGTGCTGCATCAGATGACCTGGCCTCCACAATCACCCGACCTCAACCCAATTGAGATGGTTTGGGATGAGTTGGACTGCAGAGTGAAGGAGAAGCAGCCAACAAGTGCTCAGCATATGTGGGAACTCCTTCACGACTGTTGGAAAAGCATTCCAGGTGAAGCTGGTTGAGAGAATGCCAAGAGTTTGCAAGACTGTCATCAAGGCAAAGGGTGGCTACTTTGAAGAATCTCAAATCTTAAATATATCTTGATTTGTTTAACACTTTTTTGGTTACTACATAATTCCATGTGTTATTTCATAGTTTTGATGTCTTCACTGTTATTCTACAATGTGGAAAATAGTAAAAAATAAAGAAAGACTCTTGAATGAGTAGGTGTGTCCAAACTTTTGACTGGTATTGTAAATATATTTATTATTGTTATTATAGTATTTTTTTTCTTCACATATTTAACCCCTTATTTTTGTTGGCACAAAACTACCTCTATACTTCAATTCATTTGTATGGGTTAACTTTAGACGAATCCTGTGACACGTGGGGGTCACAGAGTTAAACTGAGAACACCATCCATGTTTGTGAGTCTCCCCTTTCCACATAGTGGTCATATTAGTTAGTAGTTTTATATAAACAAATACATCACATAATATCTTATATAAATACTTTTGATAATTTTTGTACGATAACTAGCATAAAATGTATCGATAATTGCGCACATTTCCATAATTTCTCCCTTAATTATTAATTTACAAAGTATACAGGACGGGACTCTTATTCTGAAGGATTCCAAAAATCCGTGACCCGGAAGTACTCAGTTATTCTTGACTGCTTTGCAGCTATGATATGGTTTGCGAAAATTAGCTATTTGTCTAGCTAGCTAGCTAGCTGACTAGCTAGATAAACAAGCATATTAGATTTTTTTTCGTGACTTGTGTTTGTATAACGATACATTTTAATGTAGATTTAATTAACTACCATATACGACTTAATTAGTGCTCGTTATATTCAAATAATTGGTTCCCACAGGGCTGTTTTCCCGAAGAGTAGCTAGCTGGCTAGCTATCTTATGTTGTTTATAGTGCGAGAACGAGGGAGCAACTGAGACATGGAATGCAACGGTCGCAGAGTTAGCTACAGTAGCTAGCCAATTTGGTTTCCAAGGTACGTTCGATGGCTAACGTAATCTAATTACTAGAAGTGCTATCATAATCGAACTTCATATTTAACACAAACTTATTGTGCTTTGTTGACCTGTTTACTAGTTGTTAACGGTTAGCTAGCTAACATTCATTCACAGTCAAATTCCCCAATAGCGGACTAAACGCCACGGTGGGGTGGAGTTTAGTCCGATAGGTCCTCAGCTGCTGAGCTAGCCAACTTGTATGCGTATGCCCCATTTTCATGGCTAGCAATGTTACATTCACGGTTACACACACCATTTACGTTATCAGTCATTCTAGCTTCAATATCTTCAATGTGGGACTGTCAGCCATAGTTAAGTACCTGTCTGCTGTGATTCCTTTTTGTTGTTCACACAATCTGGAATCCTCAACTATCTATGATCTGTCAGTTAATTTGCAAGGCCTATATTTAAACCAACAGTCTTTACACTCTCCTTGCTAAACTGACATATAATGGTACCAAACGGTGTATCTATCATGGCTTTTCTCTTCCAGCTTGGTAGCAGAAGACATCTGCCAGGCTTTAAGAAATTAGCAGATTGGAATTTTGAGGCCAGGGATTAGAATTTGAGACAAGTTCGACTGGAATCAGATTCACGTATCATCGCCATGGCTTGGGCTCTGAAGTTGCCGCTCACTGATGAGGTGATTGAATCAGGTCTGGTCCAGGACTTTGATGCCAGTCTCTCTGGCATTGGACAGGAGCTTGGAGCTGGGGCATACAGTATGAGGTATGAATCATCATTTGATGTCTATTGAAAATGCACTGATATGTTAGAATTGAAATAAATATGTTTTGTAACTAACCCAAGATAGACCAGAGCCGTTCGTTTCCAATGGGAGCAAATTAATCATAGTGGACAGAACAAGCAAGGAGGTAGGCAGGGCCATGCACCATTGGCGCGTTGTAGCATTTATTTGCATATTTCAGTTAGGAAACGCATACTGTGTGAAGTGCACATGTGTAATAACTACATTTGCCCTTGCACTCCTAAACAACAGTTTTTTATTTTTTTTATTTTGGCAAAGGCTAAAGTCTACAAAACACAGTCCACTCTGTTTGTTACATATTCTAGTTTTGCAAACAGAAAACTGTATTGGGATCAAATGTTTCATCAATGACAAAATTAGCATAATGTCTGCCAAAAGTATGCACTGATCATGCATAGGCCTAACCTTCCATCAGTTCTCTCTTGAGGGTTGTTCTTATGCCAGAAAAGAGGAGGCCTTATTCTCAGTCAGACTTGGGATTTTGCGGAGTCAGGAACAGTTTGTGTAAGGGATATGGCTCTCTTTCAGACTGCTCTTTTGTTAGTTTTGTAAGTGTTCTGTTTCATGATACTGAAGTGCCTTATTGTCAGTGAAATTCTTATGTTGAGAGGGGATGAGATACCCAGGCTGGATACCAAGGTAGTTGATTTGTTTTTCACAAGTTTTTACCATCATAACTAATTAACTGTAAAGAAAGAAAATGTTATAAATCACTTCTCCTTTTTCCAGTGTCTCCTAGTGATATATTTATCTATGCCTACATTTATTGTATGGGTAACAGAATTTACAAAGGAGGTTATTTTAAGAAATGAGTCTCCTCCCTCAGTCTCATACTGGGGAGATTCAAGGCCTGTGGAGTTGTTTCAGACATGTTGATACTATGTCAATATCATGTGCTTGTAAAAGACGTTGGCTTGCCAGTTTATTGACCATGTTGTCTTGCGTCTCTTTCTCCAGCGATGTGCTGGCCCTACCCATCTTTAAGCAGGAGGAGTCCAACCTGCCGCCTGACAGTGAGAACAAGATTCTTCCTTTCCAGTATGTTCTGTGTGCAGCGACCTCGCCTGCCATCAAACTGCACGATGAAACACTTACCTACCTCAACCAAGGTTAGCACCTGTCTGTGTTCCATTTTCATGATTGTGCTTTTCTTGTGAATTTGTTGCTAATTTAAAGAAATGGCAAGACAATGGTGTGGTATGTTTATGAACTTATGCCTTTTGATTTCAGGACAGTCTTATGAAATACGAATGCTTGACAATCGGAAAATGGGTGAACTCCCAGAAATCACTGGAAAAATGGTGAAGGTAAGATGAACAAGAACACAATGACTCATGACCATAGGCATGAGAGTGAGCGTTTGTTTGTCTGGGCCTATTCCAATGCCATAATTTCCTGTGTCTTCTAGCAGTAGTGCAGGTACTTCCTGGTTCCTCAGTGATGTTTCTGTGTGTCCTCAGAGCATCATCCGAGTGGTCTTCCATGACCGGCGTCTTCAGTACACAGAGCACCAGCAGCTGGAGGGCTGGCGCTGGAACAGGCCTGGAGACCGCATCCTCGACCTGGGTGAGCTCTCTGTCTGGGAAGGGTATTGGACTACTCTGGGTGAAGAAGGACTGAAGGGGCTGTTTTTAAGACTGTGGAACTGGAATTGCTTTAAATAACACAAAGCTGTATCTTCACTGAATGAAATGATGATTGACAACAGGCTGCATAACATGTAGTTAGTTTGCTCACACAATCCTTCTGATAACTTGTCTCGTGTTGCTCCATTGCAGATATCCCCATGTCAGTTGGCATGGTCGACCCCAGGGCTAACCCTACTCAGCTTAACACGGTGGAGTTCCTGTGGGACCCATCAAAAAGAACCTCTGTTTTTATCCAGGTAGCATGATAAACACCCACATAGTTGTTTTCATAAGGCTGGTCGTAGCTTATTGTCTAACATCAGTCCAAGGCTGTCTGAATGGAATGGAAACAAGTGGTTTTCAAAACAAATAGAGCTTTCTCTCTCTTTTATTGAATAAAACAACATCCACCAGTTTTCAAATAGTCATGACAATTCCTTGTTTTAGGTTCACTGCATCAGCACTGAGTTCACCATGCGGAAGCATGGGGGAGAAAAGGGCGTGCCTTTTCGCATTCAGATCGACACTTTCAAAGAGAATGATGGCGAAGAGTATACAGAGCACCAGCATTCTGCTAGCTGTCAGGTCAAAGTCTTCAAGGTGAGAAGAAAGTCTGAGCAAAAACAATGAAAATGGGTTAACGTTTGTCATTCAAAGGTACATAAGATGTTAGCTTCATTTCATCCCCGTCATGGTGCTATCCATAATAAACATAACGACTTTACCTCACCTGTGGCAGCCTAAAGGTGCAGACAGGAAGCAGAAGACGGACAGAGAGAAGATGGAGAAGAGGGCGCCTCAGGAGAAGGAGAAATACCAGCCATCCTATGAAACCACCATCCTAACAGAGGTTGGAGTCAGTGTGTTGAGTGAATGGCAAAAGGGGGGGAGGGATTTGGAGAGGAAGGGGTGTGGCAGTAGTCAGTATGTCTAAGAGATGAAGAAACATGAACAAAATTATGCATTTAATTTTTGTATCAATAATTTCATCATAATGTATAGAAATGATGTACAACACAGGATTTCTTTCTGAAATCAAGAACTAACATCTGGAGAGCTGGATTAAGTAAAGAGCCTAGGTCCCTCTCTACTAGAATAACAGAAATGTTCTCTTGCAGTGCTCTCCCTGGCCAGAGGTCACCTATGTCAATAACTCCCCATCGCCTGGCTTCAACAGCACACACAACAGTTTTCCAGTGGCAGAAGGGTAGGGATCAGGACATAAACATGCAGCCTGTTCTGAACCACACGGCCAAATGTATAAAATGTTATGGGGATGCAATGCCTAATACAACAGTTTTTTTTTGTTCAATTTGGGAATTTCTGTTTGTTTTCCATCTATTCCCAGAATGTCCCTCCCAACATTTTCAAGTAATTTTTCTCTGTTCTTCCCAGAAATGGATCCCCCGGTCACCAGCCAGAGCCAGTTGTTCAGGTGGCAGATGTAAGTACGTCCCCTTGTGTGTCCTAAACCCACCCAAGGCTCATCTCCTGCTCCATCCCTTCTCACTAACCCCCACATCTACATGTTTCAAGTCCAGCTTCTTTCACATAACTGAAGTTGACACGTTGTGGTCATGCTTTTGCTTTTGCTGTTGGCAGCAGGACTAGTGAAATACTGTAGAATATGTCTGTAGTGGGAGATTAAACTAAACTGAAAGACTGAGGCTGAGAATGACTTTGCAATCATTACACGTTGTTTTAATTTCAAAGCAGCACACACTTTAACATGACATCATCATTATGTTTTCGCATGAGAGAGCTGTCCATTTGTGTACCCATTTTCCATTGATCACATTTGCATGTAGTCAAACATATTTAACAAAATAATGAATATATATGGCAATACTGTTTTGGTTTTCTGTCGGAAATTCTTTGGGGAAAGGAAAGGGGATGCATGGATAAGTCTCGTCTGATTTGGGTTAGAATACCAGGCTACTTTATAAGAACCTGCAGAATGAGAAATGCCATAAAAGTTGGATAGGTCCATCTGCTTTGAACAGTTATATTATTTTTGACTAGTGCAAGAATTGTGATTTTATTTTTTTCCCCCATTCATGTGTTCCTAGATCCCAGTTACTAATACATGGGTAAAACATGCCCTTTGTTTTTCGGTCCATCAAAGCAACCATTTAACTAATGCAGTAGACTGTCGTCCTCCATAAAGAATCTATTGTATGACGCACATCCCAAATGATTAATACGGTTGATAGATGGAAACAGACCTTGAAATAAGCCTATACATCCATGTCTATGCACCTATCAGTTCAGTTTTATAAAGGGTATGTACACCTTTTCTCCCTTCTTTCTCCCGCATTATTATCCAATATAGATTGAAAGCTGTCTGACTGATACGATTGTAAGTTTCCAACATTTTCTAAATGTCTGACTTTGATTAAAGATGCAGACTTCATGGTTTAGACAGACTCAAACAGAATGTGGGAGTGTGCGATATTCACTGATGTATAATACATAATCTTTTAATTATTGATTGCACTTATTAACACTATTGCTTGCTGTCTCATAATGCTGATAAGTACAGTACCAGTCAAAAGTTTGGACACACCTACTCATTCAAGGGATTTTCTTTATTTGTACTATTTTCTACCAAAAAAGTGTTAAACAAATCAAAACATATTTGTGATTCTTCGAAGTAGCCACCCTTTGCCTTGATGACAGCTTTGCACACTCTTGGCATTCTCTCAACCAGCTTTACCTGGAATGCTTTTCCAACAGTCTTGAAGGGGTTCCCAGATATGCTGAGCAATTGTTGGCTGCTTTTCCTTCACTCTGCAGTCCAACTCATCCCAAACCATCTCAATTGGGTTGAGGTCAAGTGATTGTGGAGGCCAGGTCATCTGACGCAGCACTCATCACTCTCCTTCTTGGTTAAATAGCCCTTACACAGCCTGGGGGTGTGTTGGGTCATTGTATTGTTGAAAAACAAATGATAGTTCCACTAAGCGCAAACCAGATGGGATGGCGTGTCGCTGCAGAAGGCTGTGGTAGCCATGTTGGTTAAGTGTGCCTTGAATTTTAAATAAATCAGACTGTGCACTTGAAGAAACTTTAAAGTTCTTGAAATGTTCCGCATTGACTGATCTTCATGTCTTAAAGTGATGATGGACTATCATTTCTCTTTGCTTATTTGAACTGTTCTTGCCATAATATGGACTTGGTATTTTACCGAATAGGGCTATCTTCTGTATACCACCCCTACCATGTCACAACACAACTGATTGGCTCAAACGCATTAGAAGGAAAGAAATTCCACATTAACAAGGCACACCTGTTAATTGAAATGCATTCCAGGTGACTACCTCATGAAGCTGGTTGAGAGAATGCCAAGAGTGTGCAAAGCTGTCATCAAGGCAAAGGGTGGCTACTTTGAAGAATCTCAAATATAAAATATATTTAGTTTTTTTAACACTTTTTTGGCTACTACATGATTCCATTTGTGTTATTTCATAGTTGTGACGTCTTCACTATTATTCTACAATGTAGAACATAGTAAAATTAAAGAAAAACCCTGGAATGAGTAGGTGTGTCCAAACTTTTGACCGGTACTGTATGTATCCAGTTGTTTTGGGTAGTTTGTAATAAGTTTTAGGCAGCAACATCTACCTTAACTCTCCCTAAGGCCCACTTGAATTTTTGACATCACAAATAAGTGGCGTTTGTGTCAAAGAAGACTGTGATTTTAGCCTGAGTGCCAATCTGTTTGTGCTATCATGCAAACCCCTTGTCACTCATTGTCATGCCAAACATTGGCAATTGAGTTGGCAAGAGCTAAAATAGTTCTGGGACCAGGCTACTTTAATACTCCGAATACTTGTGCCAGTATTTATAACAACACCTCTCCATGATGTACGTAATAGTCATGTAAACTAATTTTGAAATAAATGCAGCGCTGAGTGTTGATAGTGATAGGATGTATTTTAACATTAGCTTCACTGTTTGCACTGTCAAAATATCACCCCTTGTGTTTTACCCCCGTTTTAGACAGAAATACATAAGGTTTTTTTTGGGGGGGGGGGGGGGTTGATACATGATGATAAAATACAATATAAAAATTGACAGACATTCTGCCTTACAGTTGTCATCCCATCTGCTTACAAGAGACAGTGAAAGTGTCCATCAGGTATATATTAATTTATTTTATGATTTTTCTAGTTTGAATGTTGAATCGTTTTGCCTTTTTAAAGCAAAGGTGGGATATGTATTACACACACTTCTTCTCTGACCAGGCTCCGAGCATATCTTTTTACGTGTATCTGTAGAACAATTGAACAAGATGACAAACAATTTTTATTTGATTCATTCTTTGTGTGTTTCTGTGCATAAGTGGATAACTGCTACAGTGATATTCTATCTACTCTGACATTGTAATGGGTCTTTATTCCTCCTTTTAGCGTGTTGTGGGATGGGTTAGCTCAGAGAAACTACTTATACCTGGCTGTATATATCTGACCTTACAGTGGAATTGATTGTACACTTTTAAAACCAAATCCAAAGTTTAACAACGTAATTTGATGGCTTTTGCGCTACCTGTCTACGTCTCTTTTGGAACAAATAGAACCTGTTACCTGCGGCAACACCACAGGATGCTCAGCAGTGGCTACATAGAAACCGCTTTTCACCGTTCTGTCGGCTCTTCACTAATTTCTCAGGTAAGAAGGTCAATATATAATTTCTTGAATTTATATTCTCAACTTTGTTGTCATGTTGTGGAAGTCAGTCTGAAATAATATCTATATTCTTTGAGTATTAGGCTGATTGTTCTATGTTCCAGGGGCAGATCTGTTGAAGCTGACCAGGGAAGATGTCATTCAGATCTGTGGGCCAGCAGATGGTATTAGGCTCTTCAACGCACTGAAAGGCCGGTAGGTGTACTTCCTTACCACTCTACTTCCATATTGCACCATTCATACTGCAATATGGAAATGCCTATTGAATTTAATCAATTATTGAGTGTGAGAAGTTTCTCGTGTCAGCTTATTTCTGTGTGTGCGCGCAGAGTGGTACGTCCCAGGCTGACAGTGTATGTGTGCCAGGAGTCCCAGCAGGCTCGGGAACAGCAGCAGAAACATGAGAACGGAGACACAGCTAGCAGCACTTTTTTCGGTGTGTGCGTGTTTTCTATATATATATGAAGCATTCATAACACATGCTTACTTACTTGCTGATGGCGGCGCAATGTGCCAAATGATGGCATAATGATAGCTCTGATGTTACGGCATAATACACTGTTAGCTACATAGGGTGTTATGAAAATGATTGACAATATATATCCTTGTACACTTCTGTCTTCTTTTGCAGTGTACCATGCCATCTACCTGGAGGACTTGACAGCAGTTGAGCTGACAGAGAAGATCGCTCAGCTATTCAACATCTCACCCAGACAGATCAGTCAGATCTTTAAACAGGGACCCACTGGTATACATGTCCTGGTCAGTGACGAGGTATGGCTCGTCTCAGAAGTAGTGCACTACTGAATAGGGTCTGATTTTTAGACAGCCTTTTGTTTCTGGATCAGTCTGCCTTAAGTCTGAGTCCTAATGTGTACACTGTTCCTGGCCTCTAAGATGGAATCTCTCATTTCTCACAGATGATTCAAAACTTCCAGGATGAAGTATGTTTTGTTTTGGACACAATGAAAGGTATGAGAGTCATTCAATCCATTTTCTTTTACCACAAATATTGGGGAGTGGAGAAATGTTTTCGGTATCACCCTTCATGACTTTGGCTCCGTTTCTTTATCAACAGCCGAGACGAATGACGGCTACCACATCATCCTGAAATGAAGACTGTCTGGGGGATTGCCTAACCCCTGCTCTGTCCTTTAGACTCAACCCTGCAAGCCCCTCTACAGGCTCTGCCCCTGATATTCCTGGACTGTGCTGAAGATGACCTGTTCGATTCTCTAGAGGCCCCTGCTATGGGAATGTTTGACTGAAGCAGCATGCCCATCCTTGATACCTTATTGTATTATTTTAAAGGAGTGACTGACTCTATTTGAGCTGCCATATTGAAGCAACACGCTTCAGTTTCCTCCCTGGCTAGAAACCCTTTTAAAACGGTTGCATTTTCCTGCTTCGCTGCTCATGTGTTTGAAAAAGAGAATGGAACGAAAATACCCTGCCACTGTTAGGGTATCATGAGCAGCTGGTGTGCCAAAGTTCTGTGCTTCAGAATCAAGGAGTTTGCTGTCACATGAAACGGGATCCACAACAAGAGATACAGAGTTCTTATACATTGGTCTCCAGTCTCCATCTCCTACTGCTTGGCTGCCTGGCTTCACACCAAGGATCCAGTTTGTGAGGACCGTGGCCATGGTTACGTAGCTACGACACAGGAAAGAGAACCTTAACAGGAAGTGGTGTCATAATAGGTAATGAAAGGGACACCAGCAGCCTATGTCCTTTTCTCGTTTGGGCATAAGTCTGTTCTCTCTCTCTCTCTGTGACCCGGAAACTGATAAGTGGTCGAGGAGTGTGTCAAGTCCTTAGTAGGCAAACGGAAGATGATCCTCCCCTCCTCAGTAGCCTCCTTTTGGCAAGGAAGCACAAGTGTATTCTACCACGGAAGAGTTTTGATATTTGCCACACCCCCTTTGAATCAGCTGTTGTATTGTCAGAGGAGAAAAGCATGCACACATTTAAAAGTGATATGCTACTTATCCTTTTATCTATAAAATGTCTTGCACAACATTTATTTTGGGATCCACCCCTGTAAATGTAATTTGCCTGATGACGTGCGAGTGGAGAAGGAGCTTCTTATATCAAACAAGTAGTTTCATCCACGTTCAATCTCCTCGCCACCTCTCCTCGATTCCCTTTTTCAAAAGGAGGCAAGAGAGGATGCAGGAGTTGAGCAAATCTAATTGAGAAAAGGCCCATGAGAACCCCTCTCTGTCCTCTTCCAGTGAGTGCCGTGCTCCTGTGAAAGCCCACAGTCCTGTTTTCCTGTGTCCTCCTCTTTTACTTGTGAGAGAACATCTGTGCAGCTTTTGAACACTGTCAAGACCGTGTCAGGATACTGGTCTGTTCATCATGATATGGCCCCCACATCCCTGAGCCGACTAGGTAAAAAAAAATGCTAAATGACTCAAATGTAAATGTATACATTAATTTGATTGACACTGTCTTTCTTTGTTAGTGACACCACACAGTGGCAACTTACCAGTCTGTCTTGCCTGCTATCCCTACTTACCATCATACTGTATTTATCACTTTACAGTCTCATTACAAAGGTTTTGGACAATTCTCCAACCTTTATTTTAAGTAGATCATTGTTTTTAAAATATATGAATCATGTCTTTTAGCTGTTTTATAACCTTTCTAACAGATGTGTTCCTTCCTTGTTTAGAGAACCACTCTTTGCATTGTTTTTGGATATTGCCACTAGTACATAGCAGTGGGTTGTATAGGGCTTGATAAACCTGCATGTGTAAAGCTAGAGTTGGTTCCCATTCAATCAAGTTCAACTGAACGCTTCCAGAATATCGATTGTGTGATATTTAGATGTTGTCCAGCTTTGCCCCTCGCTCAAGTCATCAGAATGATTAAACTAGTTACCCATTCATTGCCTGTTAATTTTTTTTGTAATGCTTAGCTTCGTGTGGACACATTGAGAAAACAATGTTTTTTTATTGTATTATTCCTATATTCCTCAAGCTTTTGAGTTCTGTATAAGCAGGTATTTTAAGTCTGAAAATAATTCCAGAGTTAACTTTGAATGTCCTAATATTGGCCAAACATTTTTTTAAATATTTTTTTTGTATACATTGAATGTGTTTGGTCTGTCCTTGGACTCCTTGTTCGTCACAATAGCTGGATAAGTATAACCCCATGCCAGAAATACTCCTATTCATACGTTGTTTTATGTACATTTGGTAACCATGTTGGTTGCTATGGCATTTTTGGTACGAGGGAACACCTAGAGAGGAATGTGTGAAATATAAGGCGTATGTTTCTAACTCCAAAACAATGATTTAAAATATAACCAAGTCTTTCGTGTAATCTAAAATTGTTTATCATTATTACTAGAATAATTATTTCAAACCTTGTTATGCAACGCATGATCGCAAAGAATGGACAAAGGGATCATTAGGACTACACCTCCCAGGATACGTGGTGCATGGTATGTTTGTGATGTCACAATGAGTATATATGGCTCCACGTTCTTTATTCTATTGTTACATTGTAACAGACCGGGGCAGAGGCGAGGAAAAGGAGGACGTCAATCGGTTAAAATTCTGTAACATTTTGACATTTCTCTACAAAATAAGGCGAGGGGGGGATTACGGCCATTATACTTGAAGAAAACGACGTTGGGCCAATTGAAACCGCCCTTGAAAAGAAAGGATAAACGAATACAGATGTCAGCGGATGCTCTTCCAATGCAAGCATTTAAAGGCTCCTACCTGGAAGATAACTGCCGGATGCCTTATCTCCCATTTTTTTTTTACAATTTAGCAGAAAAGAATGTCAATAGCCTAATAAATGTTAACTAAACTTGACGTCCTTCTTTCCCACCGTCTGCCCCGGCTATACAGGATTGCTACGTCAAAGTTAAATGGAATATACACTCCTGGAAGCGACCATAAAATACATTTCCTTTATGTAGTCCACTACACTGCTTGAAGCCGGTGTAGCCTACAAATGCAGAAATAAGCATTCATACTGAACAAATTAACAACAGTTTTACTTAAAAACAATCGTTAGCCTAACCTTACATCTCGAAAGAGAGAAGCTAAAACTGTCAGGAAAAAATATTAGGAAAAAAATCTAAAAGGGCGTTACAAGATCCATGAACAATCCTCCGCGAATAAAAGCAACGTTCAGCAGTTGATCGGGAGAAGAGGGGATCCTTTTTCTGCTTAAGGTAAGGAAGGCGCTTGGGTTTAACGTTTCATCAGCCTGGGCAGTTTGCCATTGTTTGTTAGTGATGGGGGTGAGATGGTATGCTGGAGAGACGGGTTCTTTAGAGGCTCCAATGTCTGACAATTAGATGTAGCTACATTATTTCCTACTGCACCCAGTCTGTCGAGCGTCAGTCAATTTACAAAATATAGATTGTTATCGTTTTCGGCACTCAGACGTTTTTAAGGTTTATTATCAGCACGTAGTAGACTGCGTAGCTTTTGGACGCTCCTACAAATTATATTGCACGCAGTCAGGAATTTTGGAAACAAGGCACAGTTTCACAGTTTCTGTAGTAGCCTACCAAACAATATGCCTATAGGCTAGTCTTCTTTTACCCTTATAATTGTAGAAGATTGAGTCTAGCCTATGCACATTATTGTCATTTCCGATACTAGAATAGTCTATGCTACTCTAATTTGGTTCAATTGGATTAGGTCAACATCATAAGATGTATCTCATTTAGTTTTTTCTGATAGCCATTAAGGAACCTGGTGGTTTAATGCCAGGCTAAATGATGTACAGATGTATCGAACAGCTTTTAGTTTTATTAGGCCTACCAGCTCACAGTATGAAAACCAAGGCCTGATACATTGTCCTCTGTATGTAATAGGCTAGCCATTAACTGATGTTGGCTGTCTGGCCAGCCTCTTGGTTGTGATTAACCTGCATGGTTGTAATTGTATCAGTCAAAATTTTTTGTGACATTTAGGGGAGGGGGGATTACAACTTTATGCAATAACCACAGTATGTTTTGTATAGGAGATTGGTGCTGCCTCCTGTAAGGTAATTTTGTGACAGGTAATACGTAACGTGTAATATGCATATAACAACTTTCCACTGTAAAAGACAAATGGAGACACATTTACTTGCAATGCAATCTCTATATGTAGTAATGAATAGGCTAGCTTCCACAGAAACTTCAACAGAGAAGCGATTCGTTGCAGTCCCACATTTTCCATAGGGCCATAAAATCACATTTTAATTCTCACGGTTGGTTTTAACCTCATGGGATGCTATTTATATGATAGTGAAGATCATTGAAACCATGAAAGGGTCACAAAGATGTATAGAGGGAGTCTGTTCAAATGTCTCAGCATGGCCTTATTTGACTCTCTGGTGTTGCCAGAGCCGCCTCCTGTCCCTGGCATCCAAATCCTCTGCTGTTGAAGGGGCCCGCTATGTTTTATAGGAAAAGCTAAAGGGACATAAGGCTGCCTATCAGAGAACAGCTAGTTTGTCTTTCTGTTCATGTAAACCTCTAGCTAGCTGTTTTCCTAGTTGCCATGGTGATATTTTCCAGACTCAATGATTTGGAAGCAGGATTTTCATGAGAGAGAGAGTGATGGGGTAAGAATACAGATAAAAGGAGAGTGAGACCACACCAAGAAGCTGATGTCACTCCGTTGTGGTATGAGGAATTGGCCCACGGCCCAGAGACGTGCTCCGGGAATTCTTCTTAATCTACTGTAGGCTATTTAGAATGTACTTACAATCTTGCAGATCCAGATATGATTTAATTAACATGTTTATAAACAGTTACAGTGAGATTTATATAATATTTTGTTATTCAGATAGCCCCATAGGATGTACAGTTGAAGTCGGAAGTTTACATGCACCTTAGCCAAATACATTGACACTCAGTTTTTCACAATTCCTGATATTTAATCCTAGTAAAAATTCCCTGACTTAGGTCAGCTAGGATCACCACTTTATTTTAAGAATGTGAAATGTCAGAATAATAGTAGAGAGAGTGATTTATTTAAGGTTTTATTTCTTTCATCACATTCCCAGTGGGTCAGACGTTTACATACACTTCGTTAGTATTTGGTAGCATTGCCTTTAAATTGTTTAACTTGGGTCAAACGTTTCGGGTAGCCTTCCACATGCTTCCCACAATAAGTTGGGTGAATTTTGGCCCATTCCTCCTGAAAGAGCTGGTGTAACTGAGTCAGGTTTGTAGGCCTCCTTGCTCGCACATACTTTTTCAGTTCTACCCAGAAATGTTCTATAGGATTGAGGTCAGGGCTTTGTGATGGCCACTCCAATACCTTGACTTTGTTCCCTGTAGCTCAGTTGGTAGAGCATGGTGTTTGCAACACCAGGGTTGTGGGTTCGATTCCCACGGGGGGCCAGCACAGGGAAAAAAAATGTATGAAATGTATGCATTCACTACTGTAAGTCGCTCTGGATAAGAGCGTCTGCTAAATGACTCAAATGTTGTCCTTAAGCCATTTTGCCACAACTTTGGAAGTATGCTTGGGGTCATTGTCCATTGGAAGACCCATTTGCGACCAAGCTTTAACTTCCTGACTGATGTCTTGAGATGTTGCTTCAATATATCCACATAATTTTCCTGCCTCATGATGCCATCTATTTTGTGAAGTGCACCAGTCCCTCCTGCAGCAAAGCACCCCCACAACATGATGCTGCCACCTCCGTGCTTCATGTTTTGGATGGTGTTGCAAACCTCCCCCTTTTTCCTCTAAAACATAACGATGGTCATTATGGCCAAACAGTTCTACTTTTGTTTCATCAGACCAGAGGACATTTCTCCAAAAAGTACGATCTTTGTCCCCATGTGCAGTTGCAAACCGTAGTCTCTCTTTTATGGCGGTTTTGGAGCAGTGGCTTCTTCCTTGCTGAGCGGCCTTTCAGGTTATGTCGATATAGGAATCGTTTTCCAGTGGATATAGATACTTTTGTACCTGTTTCCTCCAGCATCTTCACAAGGTCCTTTGCTGTTGTTCTGCACCTTTCGCACCAAAGTACCTTCATCTCTAGGAGACAGAACGCGTCTCCTTCCTGAGCGGTATGACGGCTGCGTGGTCCCATGGTGTTTATGCTTGCGTACTATTGTTTGTACAGATGAACGTGGTACCTTCAGGTGTTTGGAAATTGCTCCCAAGGAGGAACCAGACTTGTGGAGGTCTTGGCTGATTTCTTTGATTTTCCCATGATGTCAAGCAAAAAGGCACTGAGTTTGAAGGTAGGCCTTGAAATACATCCACAGGTACACCTCCAATTGACTCAAATGATGTCAATTAGCCTAACAGAAGCTTCTAAAGCCATGACCCACTGGAATTGTGATACAGTGAATTATAAGTGAAATAATCTGTCTGTAAACAATTGTTGGAAAAATTACTTGTGTCATGCACAAAGTAGATGTCCTAACCGACTTGCCCAAACTATAGTTTATTAAAACTAAATTTGTGGAGTGGTTGAAAAACACTTAGGTTGGAGTCATTAAAACTCGTATGTAAACTTCCGACTTCAACTGTATGTATTATTACCATGCCTACTGTCTAATTCTCAAATGCCTTGGCTTGATGAAAGGCTTATTTGTTATATGCCTCACTGACCTTCGCTATTGTATTCATGAAGTCTTTCCAATGGTGTACCTACGCATGTGCCAGACTGATTCTCTCTCTCGTTCTCTCTTTGTGATGACTGCCTACCGCCTGTCTCTGACCATAAGTTTGTCTGTCTCTCCACCTTCAGACGCCAAGTTTCCATGGAGGCAGTTTCATCTCTCAGCCTCAAGCGAAGATTCGAGGAGGTGGACAGTGGCTCTCCATACTCTACGCCCAAGGACTCGGACGATGACATCTCCAGCAGTGACAGCGCTGACAGCTGTGATAGCCTCAACCCCCCCTCCAGTACTGCACTCATACGTAAGGGCTAGGCTACGGTAAAACCGGCATTACTTGTTGGCTAAGTTACTCGCCAAAGACTGATGTATGTAGCCCTACTGACTGCACTAGGCTTGGTGTTAAAGTGTATGATGGAATATTGCTCTATAATAACCCTTATACTATCTGTGGTTATAACCAGTTTATGGAAACTGGTCATCCACCATTACTCTTTTCTCTTCCTCCTTCCCTACCCAGCGACCTCCATCCTAAGACGTCACAAGCCCTCTCCAGGCCGGAAGCGGGTGCGGTTTGATGTGGTGACTGTGTACTACTTCCCCAGGCGGCAGGGCTTCACCAGCGTGCCCAGTCAGGGAGGCAGTTCCCTGGGCATGGCTCGCCACCACTGCTCCATCCGCAGCTACACCCTGGGAGAGTTTGCCTGCGAGCAGGAGACCAGTCACCGCCACGCCCTGCGCCAACACCTCCGCCAGGAGAAGCTCAACGCTCGCAAGATGAAGGTGAGGTCAAACATTGATATTTAGTTACATTTTTAAGGACCTCCCTGGGTTTAAATGAGAAATCCCTGTTCAGATTAGAATCATAATTGGGATGCAGGCACATTTCATTTGACAATTGCATAAATCATGTGTTGATATCAATGGAAGATTTGCAGTAAAACTTGAGTTATGTGCATGCATCCCCAGTCAGAATTCCACCCTTAGTGAGCTTTGTATGTGTGATTGTTTGTCTTAATGTTCTGTATGTCTATTTCACCCCATCACCTCCAGCTGACGCATAATGGTACGGTGGAGTGTGCCCAGGCTGACCTGCTGACCCTCGACAATGTATCAGACGATGACCTTGACGTGGAGGGGGTGGAGGTGGATGACTGCTTCTTCCTGCAGCCGCTGCCCACCAAGCGGCGCCGCGCTCTCCTCAGGGCTTCTGGTAACGCCCGCATAGATGCCCGGGAGAAGGCTGAGCTACGGACCATCAGGCTGTCCAGGGAGGAGTGTGGCTGTGACTGTCGCTTCTACTGTGACCCCCGCCACTGTGGCTGCAGCCAGGCTGGCATCAAGTGCCAGGTGTGTGTTTGTGCGTGAGATGTATCTGTACAGCACTCAGTACAGATTAGGATTGAATATTTTCCCAGTATTTGACAAATGTTCCATCCTGAAAATAAATCAATTTTCTCCTGGGTAACCTGGTATTTTCCTGCCCAAACCGGAAGTGTAATTTTAAAGCATATAAATATGTCTGGGTTTGATTAAAGCTTTGATCGGCATAACAATTCAAGCCTGTTGCTACCTCAGCCCGAGGAGACATATATTAAAGACATTTTATGAGCCCAAGCCCAAAAATGCCCAAATGATTGTGCCGTTATCCAATACATAGCCTATGATATACCCTATAGGCTACCGCACATTACGCACGTGTCATAAAAACATTAAAGCCATAGATGTAGTGATGCTCTCTTGGGTAAATACATGAAACATGCTCCAGTAGGCTAATCTTTTTGAGTGTGGACTATATTACTGTACTGTATTGTATTATATGGACTGGAATTAAACACTTCCTTCAAACCATGAAGCTGGGAGAGAACATGCCATGCTGGTGCAGGACATGTGGCCTACAAAGTTACAATTGTAGGCTAGCAATTTAGATTTTAATTTGGAAATATAATAGGACAAATTTACATTTTTGCAATTACTAGGCTGACGCATACATACCTTTCATAATATTTCCCCCAGTGTTGTGCGACGTGCGTAAAGGTGAGCGCAGGTGCGTATTGCGCAAGAGACAGATGCTATAAGTTAGAAGCTTATGCATAACCCATCATTCATTAGCTAAATATAAGGCTAATACGGCCTGAAAGAGAAAATGTCCTAATCTGTCTGTCTGTCTGTCTGTCTGTCTGTCTGTCTGTCTGTCTGTCTGTCTGTCTGTCTGTCTGTCTGTCTACAAAACATTAAGATTACCTACCTAATATTGAGTTGCAGCCCCCCTTTTGCTCTCAGAACAGCCTCAATTCGTTGAGGCATGGACTCTACAAGGTGTCGAAGTGGTCCTCGGGGATGCTGGCCCATGTTGACTTCAATGCTTCCCACGGTTGTCAAGCTGGCTGGATATCTTTTGGGTGGTGGCCAATTTTTGATACACATGGGAAACTGTTTAGCATGAAAAACCCAGCAGTGTTGCAGTTCTTGACACAAGCTGGTGCGCCTGGCACCTACTACCATACCCCATTCAAAGGCACTTAAATATTTTGTCTTGCCTATTCACCTTCTGAATGGCACACATACACAATCCATGTCTCAAGACTTGAAAATCCTTCTTTAACCTGTCTCCTCCCCTTCATCTACACTGATTGAAGTGAATTTAACAAGTGACATCAATAGGGGATCATAGCTTTCACCTGGATTCAGCTGGTCAGTCAATGTCATGGAAAGACCAGGTGTTCTTCATTTTTTTGTACAGTGCATTCGGAAAGTATTCAAACCCCTTGACTTTTTCCACATTTTGTTACGTTATAGCCTTATTCTAAAATGTATGAAATAGTTTAAATAGTTTTCCCTCATCAATAATGACAAAGCAAAGACAGTGCTCTGGCTGGGCCACTCAAGGACATTCAGAGACTTGTCCTGAAGCCATTCCTGCAATGTCTTGGCTGTGTGCTTAGGGTTGTTGTCCTGTTGGAAGGTGAACCTTCACCCCAGTCTGAGGTCCTGGCGCTCTGGAGCAGGTTTTCATCAAGGATCTCTCTGTACTTTGCTCCGTTCATCTTTCCCTCGATCCTGACTTGTCTACCAGTCCCTGCTGCTGAAAAACATCCCCACAGCATGATGCTGCCACCACCATGCTTCACTGTAGGAATGGTGCCAGGTTTCCTCCAGACGTGATGCTTGGCATTCAGGCCAAAGAGTTCAATCTTGGTTTCATCATACCAGAGAATCTTATTTCTCATGGTCTGAGTCCTTTAGGTGCCTTTTGGCAAACTCCAAGCGGGCTGTCATGTGCCTTTTACTGAGGAGTGACTATACCATAAAGGCCTGATTAGTTGAGTTCTGCAGAGATAGATGGTTGTCCTTCTGGAAGGTTCTCCTATCTCCACAGAGGAACTCTGGAGCTCTTTCAGAGTGACCATCGGGTTCTTGGGCACCTCCCTGACCAAGGCCCTTCTCCCCCAATTGCTCAGTCTGTACAGGCAGCCAGCTCTAGGAAGAGTCTTGGTGGTTCCAAACGAATTCCATTTAAGAATGATGGAGGCCACTGTGTTCTTGAGGAACTTAAATGCTTCAGAAATGTTTTACCAAATAGGGCTATCTTCTGTATACCACCCCTACCTTGTCACAACACAACTGATTGGCTCAAATGCATTAATAAGGAAAGAAATTCCACAATTAGTTAGTTGAAATGCATTCCAGGTGACTACCTCATGAAGCTGGTTGAGAGATTGCCAAGAGTGTGCAAAGCTATCATCAAGGCAAAGGGTGGCTACTTTGAAGAATGTAAAACTTAAAATATATTTTGATTTGTTTAACACTTTTTTGGTTACTACATGACTATACAATGTAGAAAATCTTAACATTTAAGAAAAACCCTTGAATGAGTAGGTGTGTCCAAACTTTTGACTGGTACTGTATATACATGTCAATCTTGAACATGATGATCGGTTTTGGATACAATTTGAATGGAATTGATGGAGAGAGACTGCGAAAGAGTGCTCGCAACGATATTCGTGTGATAGGCTGTTTTAAAACTCTGCAGCTGCAACTGAATTTTTTTTCTTCTTTACAATAAAAAAAACAAGGTGATGCCGAATGCTAGATGGAGATGTGTAAATTAGACACGCATTCTGTTGTTATATTTCTGTAGCATAGGCTATGCTGCAGCAAATGTAGGCCTACCTGTCACAATATTGTTTTTACCATGATGAGATAGATGATACATGCATTGTGAACTGCGCTCCATACTGAGATGCGTTGTCTGTCCCCACCCTGAGCGTTGATGATTGATCATGCTGAATACAGAGAGAAGGCCGTAGAGAAGCCATATTTAGACATTGCATAGAATTTAACAGTTCCATTTCACGTCATGCTGTTAGAAATAATGTATTATAATTTACTGGTTTCTCACAGTTATTTATCCTGGGAAAAGGGAGTAGGTTTGGGCGGGAAATCTTGGTATGCTGGTTCCTGCTTTTCAACCTAGTACAGATGGCAGCATTAGTATTAAGATGACCAGGAAATCAATACCTTACAGACACTGTTTTTTACTGAATATTATATAACTGCGTATATTCTCTCTATTTCCACATATGTTCTCTTCCCAGGTGGACAGGATGTCTTTCCCCTGTGGCTGCTCTCGGGATGGCTGTAGGAACTCGGCGGGCCGCATCCAATTCAATCCTATGCGCGTGCGAACACACTACCTGCACACCATCATGAAGCTGGACCTGGAGAAGAGGAGGCTGCTGGGGCAGAGGTCGGGTGTCGGGGAGCAGTATGAAGAGTCTCACCTGCTCTCCTCCCCCTCCTCCACCAGGCCTCCCTCCCCAGACCTTGACCTGTCCACAGGGGCCCATGGCCTGGAGTTAGAGGCAGAGGAGAGAGAGGTCCAGATGGTCCTAGAGGCTCAGGACCTCCTGACTGAGCAGGCCTGCCTGGAGCGGGAGAATGAGATCGCCGTGCTCCACCTGCAAAGTGCCGAGGAGCAGGAGAGGATGAGGGAGGAAGAGGAAGAGGAGGAGGTGCAGAGGGGCAGGGGGGGAGCAGGTAGCCTGGGGGAGCAGGCTCTGTGCCTCCTGCCTGGGGCCCTGCAGGGGGAGCTGTCTGGGGAGCCTGGGGTGGGGGTCGGGGTGGAGGCGGTCCCTATCTCCCTCCTCCAGGGCCCATTCCCCAATGGGGCTACCCTGCTCTGCATCACAGAGAACCAGGAGGGAAATTGGGAGGGGGAAGGGAACAACCCCCATGGTGGCCTCAAAGACCCGGCCTCCTCCCTGCTATACTACCAGTTAGGTCCCATGGAGAACGAGCCGTTTGAGGAGTCTCAGCCTGGGGAGGAGGAGGAGGAGGAGTGTGTAGATAAAGAACCAGGGGGAGGAGAGGAGCAAGAGAGGGTGGAGCATAGAGGTATTACCTGCGGGCAGGATGAGGGCGAGTTTTCGCCCCCGGTGGTTCTGTGCTCAGAGAATGGCGTGGGGGCTGAAGAGGCTAGGGAGGTACCATTTAGCCCCCAGCAGAGCTCCTCAGAAGGGCAGTGTCAGGAAGTGGCCTGCCTGGCCACAGGAGATATGTACCCATCACTGCCCCCTGAGGTTTAGTACTAGCACCTCTGCAGATGTTTTGCACAATAGCTTTATTTTGAGCTGAATAAAGCCTACACTACATGGATAGACAGTGTAGTTATCAAAAATGAGTATGATGTTACAGGTTAGAATTCATAATAATAACCATCCTTACTACAATAATCGATTTGAAAAAAATGAGCAGTTCCATTAAAATAAAGTAAAGGAGGGAAAGTCATCCTGAAAGCACACACAGATCTTTCCCTGCATGTGAAATGAAATGCTCTTATTTTAACGGGGTGGAGATCATGGGACCTGTCCCAAATGGCACCCTTTTACCTTTTATAGTGCACTACTTTAGACCGGGCCCATAGGGCTCTGTTCAAAAGTAGTGCACTATGTAAGGAATATGGTGCCATTTGGCAGCCATGTTGGCCTTAACGAAAGAAGTCACATGTTTGTGTGGGAGGTGTAATTGAGTCATTGAGAACTAAGTTATGTTGTTTTTAGTTCCCGGCACACAAAGAGACAATGTGATGGTGTGATCATTAAGTAGTGTTGTTTTTAGTTCCCGGCACCACAAAGAGACAATGTGGTGGTGTGATCATTAAGTAGTGTTGTTTTTAGTTCCCGGCACCACAAAGAGACAATGTGATGGTGTGATCATTAAGTAGTGTTGTTTTTAGTTCCCGGCACCACAAAGAGACAATGTGGTGGTGTGATCATTAAGTAGTGTTGTTTTTAGTTCCCGGCACACAAAGAGACAAGGTGGTGGTGTGTCATTAACATTGGCTCTGGGCCTTTTCGTTTAAAAAATGTTTTTAACCTTTATTTAACTAGGCAGTTAAGAACAAATTCTTATTTACAATGACGGCCTACCAGGGAACAGTGGGTTAGGGGCAGACCTTGTCAACTCGGGGATTCGATCCAGCAACCTTTTGGTTACTGGCCCAACGCTCTAACCACTAGGCTACCTGCCGCCCCTCAAGGGAGCATTTCAGAATCATTCAGTGGATTCGAGTGGCTTGATTAAACAAGGGAAAGGGGGATACCTAGTCAGTTGTACAACTGAAAGGAGGTGGGGTTAAGATGAGTATGTGCCCTTCTCTATACTGTAGACCGATACAATAAACAACAGTTGTGTTAAAAAAAGTGAGTATTTAGTGAGCATTGTAAACGTCACGCTAGTCTGGTACACTTCTAACAGCTGTTCAACTGTACGTTTTGAAGCCAAATTAGGGCCACTGGTAGTATCTATTTCCCACCTCCCCCTCTGACTGAGAATAGACCTAACAAACAATCCTGGATATACTTGTTTTTGGTGTACTGTATAAGAGTTTGCAATGGGCAAGGCAGAGCTGAAAGAGCTGCTTGTATGATCTATATGCACTTTGTGGTCAATTAGCATAGTGATATGGGCCCCTTTCTGCATTGGGGCAAAATGGTAAAACATTTGTTAAAATCAGAAGGTTTGCACCGGCTTCTCTTTCTAAATAGCGTCTCTCCGGGTATACCTACCTTAGACCTCTCACGCAAGCACAGTTTATTTATTAAAAGACAGTTGACCTATAATAGTAACCATTACAATGTTATAATGATAGATTACACTTCGTCTTTGTAAAATTCTGATGCTGTTGATATTGAGCGCAAGAAGTCTTTGTGATCTCTGTTTTATGCACAACTGAAAGAAACCTGTCTTTGTTTTTAGTTAGCATGTCAGATCATTGTACAAGTGGTCAGAGTCCATGTGAAGATGAGACAGAATAGACCTCATATAATGAGTCTATAGGGGCAAAGCTCTACACTGTAAAAACAAATCTAGTTCTTTCAACTAATTATTATTATTAAGTAACTGGTTCCACACAGCTGGGCCAACATTTCTTTTTAGTTCAGGTAACACTTGGACCAAAAAGTTGAGTAAACAAAAAAACGGCTATGGAACCAGTTACAGTTGAAAACAGAAGTTTACATACATTTAGGTTGGAGTCATTAAAACTCATTTTTCAACCACTCCACAAATTTCTTGTAAACAAACTATAGTTTTGGCAAGTCGGTTAGGACATCTACTTTGTGCATGACACAAGTCATTTTTCCAACAATTGTTTACAGACAGATTATTTCACCTATAATTCACTGTATCACAACTCCAGTGGGTCAGAACTTTACATACACTAAGTTGACTGTGCCTTTAAACAGCTTGGAAAATTCCAGAAAATTATGTCATGGCTTTAGAAGCTTCTGATAGGCTAATTGACATCATTTGAGTCAATTGGAGGTGTACCTGTGGATGTATTTCAAGGCCTACCTTCAAACTCAGTGCCTCTTTGCTTGACATCAATGGAAAATCAAAAGAAATCAGACCTCAGAAAAAATATTGTAGACCTCCACAAGTCTGGTTCATCCTTGGGAGCCATTTCCAAATGCCTGAAGGTACCACGTTCATCTGTACAAACAATCGTACGCAAGTATAAACACCATGGGACCACACAGCCGTCATATCGCTCAGGAAGGAGACGTGTTCTGTCTCCTAGAGATGAAGGTACTTTGGTGCGAAAGGTGCAAATCAATCCCAGAACAACAGCAAAGGACCTTGTGAAGATGCTGGAGGAAACAGGTACAAAAGTATCTATATCCACAGGAAAACGAGTCCTATATCGACATAACCTGAAAGGCCGCTCAGCAAGGAAGAAGCTACTGCTCCAAAACCGCCATAAAAAATCCAGACTACGGTTTGCAACTGCATATGAGGACAAAGATCGTACTTTTTGGAGAAATGTCCTCTGGTCTGATGAAACAAAAGTGGAACTGTTTGGCCATAATGACCATCGTTATGTTTTGGAGGAAAAAGGGGGAGGTTTGCAAGCCGAAGAACACCATCCCAACCATGAAGCACGGGGGTGGCAGCATCATGTTGTGGGGGTGCTTTGCTGCAGGAGGGACTGGTGCACTTCACAAAATAGATGGCATCATGAGGCAGGAAAATTATGTGGATATATTGAAGCAACATCTCAAGACATCAGTCAGGAAGTTAAAGCTTGGTCGCAAATGGGTCTTCCAAATAGACAATGACCCCAAGCATACTTCCAAAGTTGTGTCAAAATGGCTTAAAGACAACAAAGTCAAGGTATTGGAGTGGCATCACAAAGCCCTGACCTCAATCCTATAGAACATTTCTGGGCAGAACTGAAAAAGCGTGTGTGAGCAAGGAGGCCTACAAACCTGACTGAGTTACACCAGCTCTTTCAGGAGGAATGGGCCAAAATTCACCCAACTTATTGGGTGGGGAAGCTTGTGGAAGGCTACCCAAAACGTTTGACCCAAGTTAAACAATTTAAAGGCAATGCTACCAAATACTAATTGAGTGAATTTAAACTTCTGGCCCACTGGGAATGTGATGAAAGAAATAGAAGCTGAAATAAATAATTATCTCTACTATTATTCTGACATTTCACATTCTTAAAATAAAGTGGTGATCCTAACTGACCTAAGACAGGGACTTTTTACTAAGATTAAATGTCAGGAATTGTGAAAAACTGAGTTTAAATGTATTTGGCTAAGGTGTATGTAAACTTCTTACTTCAACTATACTTAGTAATAATTAGTTGAAACAACTAGATATTTTTTTTTACAGAGTTGGATTCTCTATGAAATACTGCTATTTTACGTTATAAGATGTCATTTAAAAAAATATAATTTAAAGAGTCAAAAGAAAAGGAAAGCCTGAGGTGTTTGAAGTATTATTACAGAATAATGATGTAAAGAGGATATGACAAAACCCAAATTGTAGAAGTTTTGTTGAGTGTGTATGTGTGTTTGTTTGAGTGTGTGTTGGGGGCCTGGGAGTGGGGCATGCATATGAGTAGTCATATTATTTCCTAAAAGGTGCTGTTCTTATAGGTTTACAATAATTTTAAAAAATCCTGCCATTACACAAAATATTACTTTGAGGACTAAGTGTATCTTGATGGACATTGAATCATGGACGTTTCTGATTGAAGTTTGAAATCCACAGAAAATGCATTTTAATCAACCATTTCTGTGGTGAGGGAAGCATTACGTTAAGGCGTCTGAGAGAATTATGGAATTACATACTGTACATGTTGTTAGTATATGTAATTGCAATCCTATAACTTTTTATTTGAAATGTATTTTTATGCTGTCTGTTTGTACTGACCTGTGTATGTGAGTGTGCCGACACATCATGCACATCGTCTTCATCCTTTCCTGATGTTGTGCTCCTTTAACTGATGATCTATTTTAAAGCTTGTTGCCATCTTGCCCAGTGTATCATGTACACTCAGAAAAATAGGTGCTATCTAGAACCTGAAAGTGTTCTTCAGCTGTCCCATAGGAGAACCCTTTGAATAACCATTTTTGGTTCCATGTAGGGTCCTTTCCACAGAGGGTTCTACATGGAACCAAAAAGTGTTCTCCTATGGGGACAGCTGAAGATCCCTTTGGAACCTTTTTTTCTGTACAGTATATGGGCCTAACTAACACAGGATGAGATGCTGTGCATGAGGGGTGTGTCTTAATAATAGAATCATGCTTAAGAGTTGCACCAAAGCAGTGGTTTCAAACCGGATTCGTTGCTCTCATCATCCACCAATTTCTAGAAGATTTAATTGGAGAATTCAGCTCTGATTCATTCTGAAGAGACTTGAAGTGATCTTCTCAATCAAATAGATTTATTTTCCACCATTGCTTACCGTCACACAGTTCCGGCCTTTAAGGAATTGTTGAGTGAAACTGAATTGCTGCCTATTGTTGAGTCTTTGGCTTCCTATGAATGGATTTAGGTATGAGACCACTGCACTAAATGAACTCCAACCCACTATAATGATATGATTATTTTGTTTGTATGTGTCTGTGTGTGAGAGCAGAGGTACAGTATGTATGACTGAAAAGATTGACTGAGGTTTGGTTGGACTTCATCTCAAAGCTGTGATAATTACTCTTATGCTAACTGTTGCCTAAAGTGGACAAAACATTTTATACAAAAAAATGTAAATTTAAAGATACATTTAAAAAAAAAAATATGACTCCTGTTTTTATTTTATGAGGTTCTACATTTCTCTGTGACTCTTGATCATTGTGGGGTTAATATCACTCATTGTCTCTCCCAGGTAGCTTTCACTTATGCTGTGAAAAGGACAGAAAGTCATCAATATCTTCAAAAGCCATTGAGGCGGAACATTCACCAGTGACTTCACCCTCTACCTGGATAAGATCTAGGCTGAAAACTGCAGTGGCTGGACAGCACCAAACAGGAGAGGTACAGTGGGGGGGGAAAGTATTTGATCCCCTGCTGATTTTGTACGTTTGCCCACTGACAAAGAAATGATCAGTCTATAATTTTAATGGTAGGTTTATTTGAACAGTGAGAGACAGAATAACAACAAAAATATCCAGAAAAACACATGTCAAAAATGTTATCAATTGATTTGCATTTTGTTAATAAACCTCAAACCTGAATATTTAAGAAAGTAAAAGTGAGGTTTTGGCTTTCTTTGGAGAATATCTATGTGTGCACAATTATTGGGCAACTATTAGTGTGCAGAATTATGCAACTAAATGAAAAACGAAAAGTTCCCCATCTCACTTGTTTATTTTCATCTGTTAAAGTGAGAATAATAAACAAACAACTCAATGTATAAATAAACATTTGACATTTCCCCCAAAAAATCTGTGACCAATATAGCCACCCTTCTTTTCAATAACAGTCATAAGCCTTCCATCCATGGAGTCTGTCAGTTTCTTGATCTGTTGACAATCAACTGTTTGTGCAGCAGCAACCACAGCCTCCCAGACACTGGTCAGAGAGGTGTACTGTTTTCCTTCACCGTAAATCCTCCGTTTAACAAGGGACCACAAGTTCTCAATAGGGTTTAGGTCAGGTGAGGAAGGGGGCCATGTCATTATTCTTTCATCGTTAAGGCCTTTACTGGCTAGCCACGCAGTGGAGTACTTCGATGCATGCGATGGAGCATTGTCCTGCATAAAAATCATGGTCTTCTTGAAAGATGCAGACTTTTTCCTGTACCACTGCTTGAAGAAAGTGTCTTCTAAAAACTGGCAGTAGGTTTGGGAGTTGAGTTTGACTCCATCTTCAACCCGAAAAGGTCCAACTAGCTTATCTTTAATAATACCACCCCATACCCGTACCCCACCTCCACCTTGCTGTCGTCTGAGTCGAAGTGGAGCTCCGTGTCCGTTACTGATCCAGCCACGGGCCCATCCATCTGGTCCGTCAAGAGTCACTCTCATCTCATCAGTCCATAAAACCTTTGAAAAATCTGTGTTCAGATATCTCTTGGCCCAGTCTTGACGTTTCAACTTATGTGTCTTGTTCAGGGGTGGTAGGGTTTCAGCCTTCCTTACCTTGGCCATGTCTCTGACCACTGAACACCTTGTACTTCTGGGCACTCCAGGTAGGTTGCAGTTCTGGAATATGACAGCACTGGAGGATAATGGGTTCCTGGTAGCTTCACGTTTGATTCTTCTCAAATCTTTGGCAGTTAATTTGCGTGATTTTTTTCTCAACACGGTTCTTGCGACCCTGTTGACTATTTGCAACAAAACGTTTGATGGTTCTGTGATCACGCCCCAATATCTTAGCAATTTCAAGAGTGCTGCATTCCTCTGAAATACTTTTTACAATTTTTGACTTTTCAGAGTCAGTTAAATCTCTTTTTTGGCCCATTTTGCCTGAGGAAAAGAAGCTGCCTAATAATTATACACACCTTGATATAGGGTGTTGATCTCCTTAGGCCACACCCTCCCTCATTACACAAATACACATCACCTGATATGCTTAAATCCAATAAGCATTCCAGTTTATACAGCTTGGAGTTGGGAAATATGCATAATAATGATGATATGGTCAAAATACTGACTTGCCTAATAATTGTGCACACAGTGTACTGACACAGAGAAGTTCTATACTGAATTAAAATATAAATGCAACATGCAACAATTTCAAAGATTTTACTGAGTTACAGTTCATAAGGAAATAAGTCAATTAAAATAAATTAGTTAGGCCATAATCTATGGATTTCACATGACTGGGAATACAGATATGCATCTGTTAGTCACAGATACCTTAAAAAAAGGGCATGGATCAAAAAAACAGTCAGTATCAGGTGTGACCACCATTTGACTCATGCAGAGTTGATCAGTCTGTTGATTGTGGACTGTTGTCCAGCTCCTCTTTAATGGCTGTGCGGAGTTGCTGGATATTAATGGGAACTGGAAAATGCTGTTGTACACGACAATCCAGAGCATCCCAAACACGCTCAATGTGTGACATGTCAGGTGAGTATGCAGGCCATGGATGAACTGGGACATTTTCAGCTTCCAGGAATTGTGTACAGATCCTTGCAACATGGGGTCGTGCATTATTATGCTGAAACATGAGATGATGGCGGTGGATGAATGACACGACAATGGGCCTCAGGATCTCATCACGGTATCTCAAAGGCATTCAAATTGCCGTGGATAAAATTCAATTGTGTTTGTCGTCCGTAGCTTATGCCTGCCCATACCATAACCCCACCGCCACCATGGGGCACTCTGTTCACAACGCTGACATCAGCAAACCACTCGCTCCACGACGCCATACACGTGGTCTGCGGTAGTGAGGCCGGTTGGACTTACTGACAAATTCTCTAAAACAACGTGGGAGGCGGCTTATAGTAGAGAAGTTAACACATTCTCTGGCAATAGTTCTGGTGGACATTCATGCAGTCAGCATGCCAATTGCACGCTCCCTGAAAACATCTGTGGCATTGTGTTGTGTGACAAAACTGCACATTTTAGAGTGGCCTTTTATTGGCCCCAACACAAGGTGCACCTGTGTAATGATCATGCTGTTTAATCCGATTCTTGATATGCCACACCTGTCAGGTGGATATTTATCTTGGCAATGGAGAAATGCTCACTAACAGGGATGTAAAACCAATTTGTGCACAACATTTGAGAGATATAAGCTTTTTGTGCGTATGGAACATTTCTGGGACCTTTTATTTCAGCTTATGAAACATGGGACCAACAGTTTACATGTTGCATTTATATATTTGTTCCGTGTAGTACCACCAGGACAAGTCATCATAGTAACCATGGGTTACTGTGTTATATGACATGGCCACTAGAGGGAAGGCTTGAATCAGTTTTAAAGTGCTGCACCCCGGCTTGAACTGTACTGCAGCTTACTTCTATCTGCCCATGTCCAAGGCTGTCTATACATTTGTGTTGAACACAGCTCTTTGTTTTGAATGGACAAGCTTATGTCTATTTTAATTCTAACAAAAAGCATAGTCTCTCTAGTCTCGTTTTGTTTTGACTCCGTGGTAAATCTGCACTGGCAGCAGATTATTCAAAGCCCTACCTTTTTCTCTGTTAATCAGCAGCATGTTCTCTGCTACACTGTGAAGCCACGTCTCTTCCAAAGGTCTCCATTGCAATTTGATGGAGTACCAAAAACACTGGTCATATTGACACGGTCTACTGCAGCAGAGCCTCAAGAGTGATCCCTGTAGTGTATTTACACGTCAGACACAAACTGTGAGAACAACCTTAAGCCACCACCAGACCAAAGCCCTGGCTTAGTTTTTAAAACTAATTTTTTATTGTTAAATTCCAACATACAGGTACTGCACTGATTGTTGTTGAAAAATAAGACACGTAACCTAAAGCAACAAATACATACATTTTTCCATAACATTTTTTGTGTAAATAAAAACAACAAAAACAATAAACCTTAACAACAACATAAAGTGACAAGAACACACACACAGTGGTTTGGGTTGTGCACAACCTTTGAAGGAATCAGCTAATATATACAGTATCAGTCAAAGGTTTGGACACACCTACTCATTCAAGGGTTTCTCTTTATTTTTACTGTTTTCTACATTGTAGAATAATAGTGAAGACGTCACAACTATGAAATAACACATATGGAATCATGTAGTAACCAAAAAAGTGTTACATTCTTCAAAGTATCCACCCTTGCCTTGATGACAGCTTTGCACACTCTTGGCATTCTCTCAACTAGCTTCATGAGGTAGTCACCTGGAATGCATTTCAATTAACAGGTGTGCCTTGTGCCTTGTTAAAAGTTCATTTGTGGAATTTTCTTTCCATCTTAATGCATTTGAGCCAATCAGTTGGGTTGTGACAAGGTAGGGGTGGTATACAGAAGATAGTCCTATTTGGTAAAACACAAAGTTCATATTATGGCAAGAACAGCTCAAATAAGCAAAGAGAAACGTCCATCATTACTTTAAGACATGAAGGTCAATGCGGAACATTTCAAGAACTTTGAAAGTTTCTTCAAGTGCAGTCGTAAAACCATCAAGCGCTATGATGAAACTGACTCTCATGAGGACCGCCACAGGAAAGGAAGACCCAGAGTTAACTCTGCTGCAGAGGATAAGTTAATTTAGAGTTAACTGCACCTCAGATTGCAGCCCAAATAAATGCTTCACAGAGATCAAGTAACAGACATATCTCAACATCAACGGTTCAGAGGAGACTAAGTGAATCAGGCCTTCATGATCGAATTGCTGCAAAGAAACCACTACTAAAGGACACAAATAATAAGAAGAGACTTGCTTGGGCCAAGAAACATGAGCAATGGACATTAGACTGTTGGAAATCTATCCTTTGATCTGATGAGTCCAAATTTGAGATTTTTGGTCTTTGTGAGACGCAGAGTAAGTGAACAAATGATCTCTCATAGCACTGAGACTGCACTTGTGAAGGTGGTAAATGACCTTTTAATGACGTCAGACCAAGGTTCTGCGTCTGTCCTCGTGCTCCTAGATCTTAGTGCTGCTTTTGATACCATCGATCACCACATTCTTTTGGAGAGATTGGAAACCCAAATTGGTCTACATGGACAAGTTCTGGCCTGGTTTAGGTCTTATCTGTCGGAAAGATATCAGTTTGTCTCTGTGAATGGTTTGTCCTCTGACAAATCAACTGTAAATTTCGGTGTTCCTCAAGGTTCCGTTTTAGGACCACTATTGTTTTCACTATATATTTTACCTCTTGGGGATGTCATTCGAAAACATAATGTTGAATTTCACTGCTATGCGGATGACACACAGCTGTACATTTCAATGAAACATGGTGAAGCCCCAAAATTGCCCTCGCTAGAAGCCTGTGTCTCAGACATAAGGAAGTGGATGGCTGCAAACGTTCTACTCTTAAACTCGGACAAAACAGAGATGCTTGTTCTAGGTCCCAAGAAACAAAGAGATCTTCTGTTGAATCTGACAATTAATCTGGATGGTTGTACAGTCGTCTCAAATAAGACTGCGAAGGACCTCGGCGTTACTCTAGACCCTGATCTCTCTTTTGAAGAACATATCAAGACTGTTTCAAGGACAGCTTTTTTCCATCTACGTAACATTGCAAAAATCAGAAACTTTCTGTCCAAAAATGACGCAGAAAAATTAATCCATGCCTTTGTTACTTCTAGGTTGGACTACTGCAATGCTCTACTTTCCGGCTACCCGGATAAAGCACTAAATAAACTTCAGTTAGTGCTAAATACGGCTGCTAGAATCCTGACTAGAACCCCAAAATTTGATCATATTACTCCAGTGCTAGCCTCCCTACACTGGCTTCCTGTTAAGGCAAGGGCTGATTTCAAGGTTTTACTGCTAACCTACAAAGCATTACATGGGCTTGCTCCTACCTATCTTTCCGATTTGGTCCTGCCGTACATACCTACACGCACACTACGGTCACAAGACGCGGGCCTCCTAATTGTTCCTAGAATTTCTATGCAAACAGCTGGAGGCAGGGCTTTCTCCTATAGAGCTCCATTTTTATGGAATAGTCTGCCTACCCATGTGAGAGACGCAGACTCAGTCTCAACCTTTAAGTCTTTACTGAAGACATATCTCTTCAGTAGGTCCTATGATTAAGTGTAGTCTGGCCCAGGGGTGTGAAGGTGAACGGAAAGGCTGGAGCAACGAACCGCCCTTGCTGTCTCTGCCTGGCCGGTTTCCCCTCTTTCCACTGGGATTCTCTGCCTCTACCCCTATTACGGGGGCTGAGTCACTGGCTTACTGGTGTTCTTCCATGCCGTCCCTGGGAGGGGTGCGTCACTTGAGTGGGTTGAGTCACTGACGTGGTCTTCCTGTCTGGGTTGGCGCCCCCCCTTGGGCTGTGCCTTGGCGGAGATCTTTGTGGGCTATACTCGGCCCTGTCCCGGGATGGTATGTTGGTAGTTGGAGATATCCCTCCAGTGGTGTGGAGGCTGTGCTTTTCGCAAAGTGGGTGGGGTTATATCCTACCTGTTTGGCCCTGTCCGGGGGTTTCATCGGATGAGGCCACAGTGTCTCCTGACCCCTCCTGTCTCAGCTTCCAGTATCTATGCTGCAGTAGTTTATGTGTCGGGGGGGCTAGGGTCAGTCTGTCACATCTGGAGTATTTCTCTTGTCTTTTCCGGTGTCCTGTGTAAATTTAAATATGCTCTCTCTAATTCTCTCTTTCTCTTTCTTTCTTTCTCTCTCTCGGAGGACCTGAGCCCTAGGACCATGCCTCAGGACTACCTGGCTTGATGACTCCTTGCTGTCCCCAGTTCACCTGGCCGTGCTGCTGCTCCAGTTCCAACTGTTCTGCCTGAAGCTATGGAACCCTGACCTGTTCTACCTGTCCCAGACCTGTTGTCCCAGACCTGCTGGAACCCTGACCTATTCACCGGACGTGCTACCTGTCCCAGACCTGCTGTTTTCAACTCTCTAGAGACAGCAGGAGCGGTAGAGATACTCAAAGATCGGCTATGAAAAAGCCAACTGATACTTACTCTTGTGTTACTGACTTGTTGCACCCTCGACAACTACTATGATTATTATTATTTGACAATGCTGGTCATTTATGAACATTTGAACATCTAGGCCATGTGCTGTTATAATATCCACCCGGCACAGCCAGAAGAGGACTGGCCACCCCTCATAGCCTGGATCCTCTCTAGGTTTCTTCCTAGGTTTTGGCCTTTCTAGGGAGTTTTTCCTAGCCACCGTGCTTCTACACCTGCATTGCTTGCTCTTTGGGGTTTTAGGCTGGGTTTCTGTACAGCACTTTGTGATATTAGCTGATGTAAGAAGGGCTATATAAATACATTTGATTTGATCTCTGCATGTGTGGTTCCCACCGTGAAGCATGGAGAAGGCAGTATGATGGTGTGGGGGTGCTTTGCTGGTGACAATGTCTGTGATTTATTTAGAATTCAAGGCACACCTAACCAGCATGGCTACCACAGCATTCTGCAGCGATACGCAATCCCATCTGGTTGGGCTTAGTGGAACTATAATTTTTGTTTTTCAACAGGACAATGACCCAAAACACACCTGCAGCCCGTGTAAGGGCTATTTGACCAAGAAGGAGAGTGATGGAGTGCTGCATCAGATGACCTGGCCTCCACAATCACCCGACCCGGTCGGAACTAGAGGCACAAGCATTTCGTTACACTCGCATTAACATCTGCTAACCATGTGTATGTGACCAATAAAATTTGATTTGATTTGACCTCAACCCAATGGAGTGAAGGAAAAGCAGCCAACAAGTGCTCAGCATATGTGGGAACTCTTTCAAGACGGTTGGAAAAGCATTCCTCATGAAGCTGGTTGAGAGAATGCCAAGAGTGTGCAAAGCTGTCATCAAATTGTATTTGTCACATGCAAATCCGAATACAATGGGTATAGGGTTAAGGGCTTTACAGTGAAATGCTTTATCACAAGACCCTAACCAACAATGCAGTTTTAAGAAAAATAAGTGTTAAAGTATTTAATAAAATAAACTGAAAAAAAAAATACATACAGAAAAATAACAAATAATTAAGGAGCAACAATAAAGTAACAGTAGCTAGGCTGTATACAGGGGGTACCGGTACAGAGTCAATGTGCGGGGGCATCGGTTAGTCGAGGTAATTGAGGTAATATGTACATGTAGGTAAAGTGACTATGCATGGATGGATAATAAACAGAGAGTTGCAGCAGTGTAAAAATGTGGGTGGGGTGGGGAACGTTGCAAATAATCTGGGTAGCCATTTGATTAGCTGTTCAGGAGTCTTATGGCTTGGGCGTAGAATCTGTTAAGAAAACTTTTGGACCTAGACTTGGTGCTCCGCTTGCCGTGCGATAGCAGAGATAACAGTCTATGACTAGGGTGGCTGGAGTCTTTGGCAATTTTTAAGGCCTTCCTCTGACAGCGCCTGGTATAGCGGTCCTCGATGGCAGGAAGCTTTGCTCCAATGACGTACTGGGCCGTACGCACTACCCTCTGTAGTGCCTTGCGGTCAGAGGCCAACTAGTTGCCATACAAGGCGGTGATGCAACCAGTCAGGATGCACTCGATGGTGCAGCTGTAGAACCTTTTGAGGGAATAGGCATTGTCGTGCCCTCTTCACGACTGTCTTGGTGTGTTTGGACCATGAGAGTTTGTTGTTGATGTGGACACCAAGGAACTTGAAGCTCTCAACCTGCTCCACTGCAGCCCCATCAATGAGAATGGGGGCGTGTCCGGTCCTCCTTTTCCTGTAGTCCACAATCATCCCTTTGTCTTGATCACATTGAGGGAGAGGTTGTTATCCTGGCACCACACTGCCTGGTCTCTGACCTCCTCCCTATAGGCTTTCTCATTGTTGTTGGTGATCAGGCTGTTGTGTCATCTGCGAACTTAATGATGGTATTGGAGTCGTGCTTGGCCGTGCAGTCATGGGTGAACATGGAGTACAGGAGGGGACTGAGCACGCACCCCTGAGGGGCCGCCGTGTTGAGGATCAGCGTGGCAGATGTGTTGTTACCTACCCTTACCACCTGGGTGCGGCCCATCGGGAAGTCCAGGATCCAGTTGCAGAGGGAGGTGTTTAGTCCCAGGGTCCTTAGCTTATTGATGAGACTAGAGGGCACTATGGCGTTGAACGCTGAGCTGTTGTCAATCAATAGCATTCTCACATAGGTGTTCCTTTTGTCCAGGTGGGAAAGGGCAGTGTGGAGTGCAATAGAGATTCCATCATCTGTGGATCTGTTGGGGTGGTATGCAAATTGGAGTGGGTCTAGGGTTTCTGGGATAATGGTGTTGATGTGAGCCATGACCAGCCTTTTAAGCACTTCATGGCTACAGACACGAGTGCTACGGGTCGGTAGTCATTTAGGCAGGTTACCTTGGTGTTCTTGGGCACAGGGTCTATGGTGGTCAAACTTTTGACTGGTACTGTACATGTAGGCTACAATCCATAAAATAGAAGGGATCATTGATCAGACACAATCCCTAGTCCCACTGAATCTCCATGTTGACAGCTAGTAATGACTATCTGTACATAAATTGATCTTGCTTTAATCTTAATCTAAATGTAATTTTTTACTATTATGCATATTGTTCTTATAATTGACATCCACTCCTCATCTCTTGGAGGTTATTTCTGGGGCCATCTTAATGTTAGAGCTTTTTGAGCTGCATTGAAAAGTATTTGTAACAAATAATATTTTTTCCTTTCTAACACCATGTCCAACTTAGATCCAAAAATGGCTAACATGGGATCTCTGAACATTTGAAAACCAAACACCTTATCAATCATATTGAAAACTGACACACAAAAGCTATCTGATTTTTGACATTTCCCATGAATATGTAGGTGGGTAGCCACCTCTCCACACTCTCTCTAGCAACAACTTGATTGATTTGAACTAATTTTAGCTAAAATATTAGGAGTTCTGGAAAAAAACAGTTTTCCACTGAAATTCCCTCCATTAATTTGCATTGGTAACTTTATGAACTTCAAAGTATATATATATCTAACCAGGTCTCTTCACTTATATCTTGATGAAGTTTACCTTCTCACCTCTGTCTAAGAATAAATGTGTGATCTTGTTTAATGGCTGATAAAGCCCTGAATAGGTTAGTTGTTGGTTTCTCATCGTGTTGATTCTCCTGAACTCTGGCTAAATATTGTTCTATGTCCTGGGGTCTTTAAGTAGCAACCACCTAGCAGACCGGGTATGGTAACTGCTGGTGGTGAAGGACACCAGACTACAAAGGTAAAGAGGGAGTTTACCCAAAATGGCTTTGTAGATGAAGACATACAAATGTAGCTTTCTGCGCATATAAAGTGAGGTCCAACCCACCATTTGGTACAAGGTGCAATGGTGGGTGAGTGACTTGGCATTTGTAATAAAGCGCAAGGATGCATGATAAACAGAGTCCAGTCTCTGTAAGACATAGGAGCAAGCTTCTTTCTAGCCATAAGCGGGAAGCATGGCCCCGTCCATCGTCCCTTTGATGCGGTGAAGTTGTCCTGTCCCCTTAGCAGAAAAACACCCCCAAAGCATAATGTTTCCACCTCCATGTTTGACGGTGGAGATGGTGTTCTTGGGGTCATAGGCAGCATTCCTCCTCCTCCAAACACGGCGAGTTGAGTTGATGCCAAAGAGCTCCATTTTGGTCTCATCTGACCACAACACTTTCACCCAGTTGTCCTCTGAATCATTCAGATGTTCATTGGCAAACTTCAGACGGGCATGTATATGTATTCTTGAGCAGGGGGACCTTGCGGGCGCTGCAGGATTTCAGTCCTTCACGGCGTAGTGTGTTACCAATTGTTTTCTTGGTGACTATGGTCCCAGCTGCCTTGAGATCATTGACAAGATCCTCCTGTGTAGTTCTGGGCTGATTCCCCACCGTTCTCATGATCATTGCAACCCCACGAGGTGAGATCTTGCATGGAGCCCCAGGCCGAGGGAGATTGACAGTTCTTTTGTGTTTCTTCCATTTGCAAATAATAATAATCGCACCAAATGTTGTCACCTTCTCACCAAGCTGCTTGGCGATGGTCTTGTAGCCCATTCCAGCCTTGTGTAGGTCTACAATCTTGTCCCTGACATCCTTGGAGAGCTCTTTGGTCTTGGCCATGGGTGGAGAGTTTGGAATCTGATTGATTGCTTCTGTGGACAGGTGTCTTTTTTACAGGTAACAATCTGCGGTTAGGAGCACTCCCTTTAAGAGTGTGCTCCTAATCTAAGCTTGTTACCTGTATAAAAGACACCTGGGAGCCAGAAATCTTTTTGATTGAGAGGGGGTCAAATACTTATTTCCTTCATTAAAATGCAAATCAATTTCTAACATTTTTGACATGCGTTTTTCAGGATATTTTTGTTGTTATTCTGTCTCTCACTGTTCAAATAAACCTACCATTAAAATAATAGACTGATCCTTTCTTTATCAGTGGGCAAACGTACAAAATCAGCAGGGGATCAAATACTTTTTCCCCCCACTGTATGATGTCATTTGCTACAGCTGCAGTTATGGTGCTGTGCCTCGATCTAAAGCCACACTGAACCCCGCTCAGTATGATATTTTCAATTAAGACGTTTTTTTAACTGTGAGTTCACTAGGGATTCATAGACTTTGGCCAGGATAGGGAGTTTAGAGATAGGACGATAGTTATTAGCATCTGAGGGATCTCCACCCTTGGGAGGACATAAGCTGATTTCCAAATTCTGGGTAAGTAGACTGAAGTTGAAAATGTGAGCCACAGGTTCAGTAATACCACCAGCTGCTATCTTTAAGAGGTAGGGGTCCAAGTTGTCTGGACCTGCAGACTTTTTAGTGTCTATTGCCTCAGTGCTTTGTAGACCTCAGCATAAGAAACAGGCTCAAAGTTAAAATGGTTCACATGTGGGCCTATATCATAGTTTACTATAAAAGAGCTTACATTAGAGGCCTGGGCCCCACCATTATCTAAAACTGAACCAGCAGATATGAAGTGCTTGTTAAAAACCCTTACAATATCGGCTTTATCCTTCACTTCATTAGAATCCATCATTAAATGGACAGGAAGGCCAGAGGATACATTAGAACCTGACACTGATTTGATTAGCTTCCAGAACTTGGTAGGGTTGTTTAGCTTCTCTGTGACTGCATTTAAATAGTAATCTGATTTGGACTTCCTGATCAAACCTGTGCATTTGTTTCTTAGCACTCTGAAGGAGGCCCAGTCAATAGGAGCATTTGTATGTCTAGCTTGAGCCCAAGAGACATTTCTCTTTCTAATTAATTCTGTCAAGTTATCAGAAAACCAGGGATTGTCACATCCACTGATTCTACATTTCTTCACAGGGAGCATGCTTATCACAAATGGACACAAATTTCATACAAAAATTGTCACTGTCAACATCGGGAATCAAGCTTACTCTGTCAATATTATGGTACAGATTATGTAAGAACGCTTGCTCATCAAACTGTCTAAAATGTTTGTTTTTTGTTTTTTTTAAAAAATATAATGGGGTTTGACTGATCATTTTTGTATTTCTAACACAAGTGATCACTGACATCATTACAGAACATCCCAGTCGACGTGTATTTGTGAGGGGTATTCGTTAGAAGAACGCCCAATAGCGTTGATTTGTTAGGTGTTCTGGGATTTGGTCTTGTAGGTGCATTCATTAATTGAGCGAGATTCAGTCACACACTTCTTTAAAAGAGTCCGATACAGATGTAAGCATGTCCCAGTTCAAATCTCCTAAAATAATTCATTCAGAGTAATTTAGCTTGTGCAGGACATCAGAAAGAGAGTTAAGTGCATCTGTAGCAGCCGAGGGCGGTTCACTTTAACCGCAAGCAATTCAAAATGTTTGGCTTTGGTAATCGAGAGAATTTCAGAGGTGTTAAACTTGGATTTCACATAAATTGCAACCCCTCCTCTTTTACTCATCTGATCCATTCTAAAAACCGTGTACCCATCAATAGAAATCAAGTTATTTGCCAAGTTTCTGATAAAACCATTATGTCTTCATTTGTCGTATTGGCCCATATTTTAATCATGTTTATTTTTGGAAATAGACTTCTGACATTAACATGCAAGAGGCCAAAACCTGCTCTGTTATTAAAATCATAGGGAGTCGGTAGAGATTGCATGGTATCTACCCGCCCAGGGTTTGGTCGCACATGACTAGACATCAACAATAAAAGCATTACAATATATCTCAGTTGCCCAATGCGTGAGGACTTGGCGGAGCCAGCACCATTGTCAATGAAACGAGCTGAGAGTCTTTCGACAAAGAAAAAAAGTAATTCAAGAGTTTGAGATTTTGGAAGTATGCCGTCAAATGTATTGTAGGTCCACTTACGTTTCAGAGTGGTACAAATGCAATTGCAGAGAGACCAAGTTCCTGATGGTATTGACATGATGGTCTCGTTGGAGTGACTCCAAATTGTAGGGCATAAGGTTAAAATAATGTATTCACTGATTGATCATTCAGCCTGTTTAATCCAGGATGGCATTGAGCAAGGACGTCACTAGAGAATCATGGATAGCGGGGCTAAGCCTCTTTTAGGTGGGTTTGGGCATACTCCCCCCAGGATTTTTTTTAAAGCCCCCAAAACGTCTTTTCATCATGTATATTTTGAGTAACAACGGGTGTAAAATCTGTCAAAATAAGGTTACTTTTGGTCAAGGTTGGCTAAAAGTATACCTGCCTCATAGTTTGTGGTAAGACACTGATCTAATATTACTTACTTAAATTCTATCCAAATAAAGAAATTAAAGTCCACCCTGTCCCCATCCAACACCAACAAAAGGCATGCAAATGGCTGTACTATGTAGCCAAAATACTTTTATTTTGAGAGAGAGAGAAATGAGAAGACATGCTGGTCATATTATACCATTAGAAAAAAATATTTAAGTGTCACCCTTTTGTTAATTGTTGCTCAAAATTAACCCAATAGTTCAGATACATGGAACAGTATAATTCACAATGGGGCAAAACTAAATTCAACTAATGTGCTAAATAAAAAACAGAAAAATAATTAGGAATAAAATCTGATAAAAAAGTAAGATCCCAAACAAATATTACAGCCTATATTACAGAACTGCTCCTCCTGCTTCTCTCTTTTGATGCTTATTTATGTAACTCCTATTTTTGTTTGAACTGGTAAAATCTTAATTTTTCACCGGATTGTCCTTCGGCAGAGCTGCTGGCACTGCCCTTCTTGAAGAATTTCCATATATCCATCTAACGTTAGTCGTTAGCTAGCCTACAGTCGTGGCCAAAAGTTTTGAGAATGACACAAATATTAATTTCCACAAAGGTAGCTGCTTCAGTGTCTTTAGATATTTTTGTCAGATGTTACTATGGAATACTGAAGTATAATTACAAGCATTTCACAAGTGTCAAACGCTTTTATTGACAATTACATGAAGTTGATGCAAAGAGTCAATATTTGTAGTGTTGACCCTTCTTTTTCAAGACCTCTGCAATCCGTCCTGGCATGCTGTAAATTAACTTCTGGGCCACATCCTGACTGATGGCAGCCCATTCTTGCATAATCAATGCTTGGAGTTCGTCAGAATTTGTGGGTTTTTGTTTGTCCACCAGCCTCTTGAGGATTGACCACAAGTTGTCAATGGGATTAAGCTCTGGGGAGTTTCCTGGCCATGGACCCAAAATATCGATGTTTTGTTCCCCGAGCCACTTAGTTATCACTTTTGCCTTATGGCAAGGTGCTCCATCATGCTGGAAAAGGCATTGTTCGTCACCAAACTGTTCCTGGGTGGTTGGGAGAAGTTGCTCTCGGAGGATGTGTTGGTACCATTCTTTATTCATGGCTGTGTTCTTAGGCAAAATTGTGAGTGAGCCCACTCCCTTGGCTGAGAAGCAACCCCACACAATAATGGTCTCAGGATGCTTTACTGTTGGCATGACACAGGACTGATGGTAGCGCTCACCTTGTCTTCTCCGGACAAGCTTTTTTCCGGATGCCCCAAACAATCGGAAAGGGAATTTATCAGAGAAAATGACTTTACCCCAGTCCTCAGCAGTCCAATCCCTTTACCTTTGCAGAATATCAGTCTGTCCCTGATGTTTTTCCTGGAGAGAAGTGGCTTCTTTGCTGCCCTTCTTGACACCAGGCCATCCTCCAAAAGTCTTCGCCCCACTGTGCGTGCAGATCCACTCACACCTGCCTGCTGCCATTCCTGAGCAAGCGCTGTACTGGTGGTGCCCCAATCCCGCAGCTGAATCAACTTCAGGAGACAGTCCTGGCGCTTGCTGGACTTCCTTGAGCGCCCTGAAGCCTTCTTCACAACATTTGAACCGCTCTCCTTGAAGTTCTTGATGATCCGATAAACGGTTGATTTAGGTGCAATCTTACTGGCAGCAATATCCTTGCCTGTGAAGCCCTGTTTGTGCAAAGTAATGATGACGGCACGTGTTTCCTTGCAGGTAACCATGGTTGACAGAGGACGAACAATGATTCCAAGCTCCACTCTCCTTTTGAAGCTTCCAGTCTGTTACTCAAACTCAATCAGCATGACAGAGTGATCTCCAGCCTTGTCCTCATCAACACGCACACTTGTGTTAACGAGAGAATCACTGACATGATGTCAGCAGGTCCTTTTGTGTCAGGGCTGAAATGCAGTGGAAATGTTTTTTGGGGATTCAGTTCATTTGCGTGGCAAAGAGGGACTTTGCAATTAATTGCAATTCATCTGATCACTCATTACATTCTAGAGTATATGCAAATTGCCATCATACAAACTGAGGCAGCAGACTTTGTGAAAATTTATATTTGTGTCATTCTCAAAACTTTTGGCCATGACTGTACAGTTGAGAAATTGTGGATAATACAATGACATTGTGATCAACACTATGTCCCCTTTTCTACACATGACCTAGGTGATTATTGTTTTGCAGGGACCTACTGAATGAAAGCAATTGAGTATGAAAAGATATGTGCGTGATACGTCATATGTCTCATTTATAGCCTGGCACAGATAGCAAAACTACATTAAATACAATGTTAATTAGATATCATCGCCACATAACTTATGTCGAATTTAAAAGACAGCGTTACCGTTAGCTAGCTCGCAATGTCTGTTACAATGTAACTTACAGACAACCTCACATAATAATGTATTGGTTAACAAAGCTTTGATTATGACCAAAGTCTATAGTAGTGAATACTCTCTCTCTCTGTTCTAACTTACCACAAATTCACATCGTAGCCTATCTGCATGAATCCGTCCTGTCAGAGCCTTTTCCTGTCCGTTTACTGTTAGCTAGCAGTCTCAAGCCACACCAGTAGCTAACGTTAACCAAAATGTTAGCTACAAGTAGGCCTAATGGTCACTAGTGCGTGCAGCAGCCTCTGCAGCAGCAGCCTCCCCAGGTCCTAGTACCCGCCTTGTAAGAAGTTTAAGATGCGATGGAACAGTTGAGGGAAGAAATCACAGAGAAAATATATTGACTGATATATTGATTTATTTAGGGGGGGGCTAAGCGACGTCCCTGGCATGTTGCTTAGCCTCCTGCTAACTGCTCCGCCCACAACTGTAAGGCTCTCCAGAGGGTAGTGAGGTCTGCACAGCACATCACCGGGGGCAAACTACCTGCCCTCCAGGACACCTACACCACCCGATGTCACAGGAAGGCTTAAAAAATCATCAAGGACAGCAACCACCTGAGCCACTGCCTGTTCACCCCGTTATCATCCAGAAGGCGAGGTCAGTACAGGTGCATCAAAGCTGGGACCTAGAAACTGAAAAACAGCTTCTATCTCAAGGCCATCAGACTGTTAAACAGTCATCACTAACATTGAGTGGCTGCTGCCAACATACTGAATCAAATCTCTAGCCACTTTAATGATTAAAAATCGGATGTAATAAATGTATCACTAGTCACTTTAAACAATGCCACTTTATATAATGTTTACATACCCTACATTACTCATCTCATATGCATATACTGTACTCTATACCATCTACTGCATCTTGCCTATGCCGTTCGGCCATCGCTCATCCATATATTTATATATACATATTCTTATACATTCCTTTGTTGTTGTGAAATTGTTAGATTACTTGTTAGATATTACTGCATGGTCGGAACTAGAAGCACAAGCATTTTGCTACACTCGCATTAACATATGCTAACCATGTGTATGTGACCAATACATTTTCTTTTATTTTATTTTTGGCATTGAGTAAAGAGCAGGCACAGTAACAGACACATAATGCCGATTTTTAGAAGTCTTTCAGCACAGGTGTGCAACGAACAGTAGATGTTGTGTAGAACGACTTAGATTTTCCCACAGCCCACGATGTGTCAGGTCTTCCAATCTGGCAACCGCTTCTCCATTCCTAGCCTTCAGTACTCAAGAATGATTGACATTTTACTCTCTAAACAAGTGGATTATTTATTTTAAGGCTACTTGTAATTTTAAATTGGATTATATCTACAACTTTTCAAGAATTTCCAAAAATTTGATTAACTTATCATAAAATCGTTTAGTTGAAGTATCTCCAAAAGTTGTAATGACACAGAGGACATGTTTTTTGAGCAATAGCAGTGGCAGCCAGGGAAAGTGTTGGGAAAATCATTTGGTGACATCTTGTGTTCTTGATGTGAATCACGGGGGTCCTCAGTGAATGTGAATACAGATAGAGGGACCGATGTACATTCTGACTTTTCTATTTCCAGCCATCTTCAACCTACAGCTTCAGACATCCATACTGTCATGGCCCTAAATTGCGATCCAAACCAGTAATGTTTCAGATTAGGTAGTCCCCAACCTCCCTGTTGTTTTGATAAGTTAGCACAAACAGATTTTTGTGGTGACATTGGAAGTGTTTCAAAGGGGAACAGTAATCTAGGTTTTACGTTCGTTCTTATTGATTATACCCTTCCCCGATAGGGTGAGTAGCAACACAGACCAGCAGTCCAGATCTCTTTTGATTCTATCTATCAGCTTGGTGTAGTTGGCTTTGTATAAGTTATTCAGATCCGCAGGTATAGTATTTCCTAGATATGTGATACCTTCATTCGGGCACTTAAAAGAGAGCAATGTTTTTATATAGGGGGTGATATGTGTATTTAAGGCCAGTGCTTCAGTTTTATTAACATTCATCTTGTACCCGGAGTACCTGCCAAATTGTTTGAGCTTTGGGACAGAATTCACAGGGTCAGACATGTGTACCACAACATCATCAGTAGTACAATTATATTTTATGCGTATCAGACCTAACCTTTATCCCTTTGATATCAGTATTGTTCCTTATTATTTAAGCTAAGGGTTCAATGCGTATGGCAAACAGTAGTGGCAATAGAGTGCAACCTTGTCTACATCCTCGTTCCAGCTGGAAGGACTGAGAGAAGCTGCCATTTACTCGGACTATGCTTTGTGGGGCAGAGTATAATGACTGATTTCATTTAATGAAATTCAGACCAAATCCACATTTTTCCAATGTTCTGAAGAGAAAAGGCCATGACACTCGTTCGATTGCCTTTTCAGCATCCAGTGCCAATGCCATGCATGGCACTGGTTGGGGAATGGAGTGGAACGTAATGTAAAGCAATTTACGTATGATGTCAGGTAGGTGACGACCAATAAATATAACCTGTTTGATCTGGATGTATTATTGTTGTAATCACTGCCTCCAACTGTTTAGCCAATATGGAGGTCAGGAGTTTACAGTCCGTATTTAGAAGTGCAATTGACCTGTTTGAGGCACATTTTGTGGGATCTTTATAGTCTTTGTAGAGGACAGATATAATCACCTTCTTCCATAATAGCAGGAGCTCCTCCTTCTGGACAACATGAGAATAGGCCCACTCCAACAGTGGGCTAATGAGGTCAGTAAAAGTTTTATTAAACTCATTTGAGTAGCCAAGCCATCTGATCCAGGACTCGTATTATTCTTCAATCTCTTAATAACGTCCTCAATCTCTTCCCTTGTTATGGGAGAATCAATGGTTTTTGAGGCAGCTTGATCTATTTTGGGTAAATTAATGGAATCTTAAAAGGGATCCATTCTGTTGACATCCCCACATGTCTGTGTTAGAGTACAATGTCTTATAGAACTTAGCAATGGTTTTAGATATTTAGATAGTTCGTCTAAATTATTGTTTTACATTTTCTGTGCAATTGTCAACCCAGACTGTTTCCTGAGTTGAGATGCCAGAAGTGGACTGGCTCTACGCCCATTCTCATACTATCTTTGTTTTAAAAATCGTAGGTTTCTTTCTACCTTCTGTGTCAGCAATCCATCTAGTGCTCTCTTTGCCTCCTTTAGCTGTGTTAGATTTTCAGCTGTCGCCCTCTGTTTATGTTGATGTTCTATCCCTGGGTTATAACATCTGTCATGTTCTCCTGCTGCTAGCCATTCATCAATAAACTCATCTAGGGGAGCGTGGGGTATCTTGAGCCATTTTTTACATTCACAAAGATATCTACATATATTGCAGGAGGTTGTGTATCCCTGGAAATAATCAGAATTAATGTAAACATAACAGCTTTGAAAACATAACTTGTCAAATAAAAAGTGGTCTCTTGGCGCAACTTACCCTGGGTATGGGGTAAATTGAGCATAGGGACAAGGTAAGTTGAGCCGCCTTGGGGTAAGTGGGTGATGGTGTCCTGTAACAGTGGATGATGGTGCTGGTAGGTCAAAGTTTAATTCATGGAATGGGGGTGTGGTATATTATATATCTTAAATGTATGCCTACATTCAGATTTAGATCTCTCTGTTCAATATCACATACCCTTCCATTTCTGACCAGTTGTCTGGGACAGGGATGTTATTTCCATGTGCCATTTTGTAGGCAAGTTCTCTGCACTTGAGGCTACCAAGCCCATGAAACTGGTCCGTGAGATTCTTTATATTGTTTAGCAAGCTCAGACTCTATGTCATCAGATTAAGACTGTGTGTGCCTCTGCTACTATCATAGCCTCGATTTTGCGCAGGTACTGCACATGTTCGTTTTCTTTGAGTTCATATGCATGACACATTGCAAAGACACTATGCAAATTATCTATAAAACTGACAAAATATAATCATCATTTTTTGGGGTATGGTGGCCATTGGTTTAACTTACCCCATGGCCATTGGCTCCTAGAAACAACTCAGATGTCAATTGGGCACAGATGTCAATTCACCATCCATCCCACGCTGGGTCAACGAAATGATGTGGAAACAACGTTGATTCAACCAATGTGTGCCCAGTGGGAAGAGGTGGCTCTACTAACCCTTTGTGCTCAACTTAACCCCACTCTCCTCTAAAAGGCCCCACTCTCCTCTAATGGAGGAGACTTCAACTCTTCTCACTTTTAATTTCTGGACAAGAAAATACTCCTACCCTTTTCACCTTTCTAAGAAAGGCAATGCTACCCTTTAGTTATGCTAAATGCTTAGAACATTACTTTTGTTTGGGGAACTGATAATATTTTTCCCTTTCACTTTAATGTCAGGAAGCTACTTGCTGGGCAAAGTGACACAACGTCTCTCCTCTATTCCCCATGAGCGCCGCTGTGTAGAAGTGACTTCCTGTCAGTTGACTCATGCTGCCAATGCAGAAAAAAACTGACTTTGGAGTTTGCAGCTGGCTATGAGGTCCAGGATCAGGATGCACACAGAGTGATGTAAAATATGCTTCCTTTGGACCTTTACCAAAGTTATATCGGCATCCAGAAGTGAACCAAATCTTTCCGTACGGTCTGGCCTGTTTCATCTGTCATGAGATACTATAGCCACATACATCCCCAAGCCAAGCAGGAGGGTGGTGTTACAGCAGCACACATGCTGGAATTTATACTCCAAGAATAAAGGTGTAAAAGAGTTAGACATTCTCTGACAGCTGTTGCCTCACAACCTCACCAGTCTCACTGTCACTCTCTAACTAACTGCCCTCTACCTCACCCTCACTCTCTGTAATTGCCCTCTACCTCCCCTCACTCTCTGTAACTGCCCTCTACCTCCCCTTCACTCTCTGTAACTGCCCTCTACCTCACCCTCTGTAACTGCCCTCTACCTCCCTTCACTCTCTTTAACTGCCCTCTACCTCCCCTTTACTCTCTTTAACTGCCCTCTACCTCCCCTTCACTCTCTAACTGCCCTCTACCTCCCCTCACTCTCTGTAACTGCCCTCTACCTCACCCTCACTCTCTGTAACTGCCCTTTACCTCCCCTTCACTCTCTTTAACTGCCCTCTACCTCCCCTTCACTCTCTGTAACTGCCCTCTACCTCCCCTCACTCTCTGTAACTGCCCTCTACCTCACCCTCACTCTCTGTAACTGCCCTCTACCTCCCCTTCACTCTCTGTAACTGCCCTCTACCTCACCCTCTGTAACTGCCCTCTACCTCCCTTCACTCTCTAAATGCCCTCTGCCTCCCCTCACTCTCTGTAACTGCCCTCTACCTCACCCTCACTCTCTGTAACTGCCCTCTACCTCCCCTTCACTCTCTGTAACTGCCCTCTACCTCACCCTCTGTAACTGCCCTCTAACTCCCCTTCATTCTCTTTAACTGCCCTCTACCTCCCCTTCACTCTCTGTAACTGCCCTCTTCCTCCCCTCACTCTCTGTAACTGCCCTCTACCTCACCCTCACTCTCTGTAACTGCCCTCTACCTCCCCTTCACTCTCTGTAACTGCCCTCTACCTCACCCTCTGTAACTGCCCTCTACCTCCCCTCACTCTCTGGAACTGCCCTCTACCTCCCCTCACTCTCTGGAACTGCCCTCTACCTCCCCTCACTCTCTGGAACTGCCCTCTACCTCCCCTCACTCTCTGTAACTGCCCTCTACCTCCCCTTCACTCTCTGTAACTGCCCTCTACCTCACCCTCTGTAACTGCCCTCTACCTCCCCTCACTCTCTGGAACTGCCCTCTACCTCCCCTCACTCTCTGGAACTGCCCTCTACCTCCCCTCACTCTCTGGAACTGCCCTCTACCTCCCCTCACTCTCTGGAACTGCCCTCTACCTCCCCTCACTCTCTGGAACTGCCCTCTACCTCACCCTCACTCTCTGGAACTGCCCTCTACCTCACCCTCACTCTCTGGAACTGCCCTCTACCTCACCCTCACTCTCTGGAACTGCCCTCTACCTCACCCTCACTCTCTGGAACTGCCCTCTACCTCACCCTCACTCTCTGGAACTGCCCTCTACCTCACCCTCTGGAACTGCCCTCTACCTCACTCTCTGGAACTGCCCTCTACCTCACTCTCTGGAACTGCCCTCACCCTCACTCTCTGGAACTGCCCTCTACCTCACTCTCTGGAACTGCCCTCTACCTCACTCTCTGGAACTGCCCTCTACCTCACTCTCTGGAACTGCCCTCTACCTCACTCTCTGGAACTGCCCTCTACCTCACTCTCTGGAACTGCCATCTACCTCACTCTCTGGAACTGCCCTCTACCTCACTCTCTGGAACTGCCCTCACCCTCACTCTCTGGAACTGCCCTCACTCTCTGGAACTGCCCTCACCCTCACCCTCACTCTCTGGAACTGCCCTCACCCTCACTCTCTGGAACTGCCCTCACCCTCACTTTCTGGAACTGCCCTCACCCTCACTTTCTGGAACTGCCCTCACCCTCACTCTCTGGAACTGCCCTCACCCTCACTCTCTGGAACTGCCCTCACCCTCACTCTCTGGAACTGCCCTCACCCTCACTCTCTGGAACTGCCCTCACCCTCACTCTCTGGAACTGCCCTCACCCTCACTCTCTGGAACTGCCCTCACCCTCACTCTCTGGAACTGCCCTCACCCTCACTTTCTGGAACTGCCCTCACCCTCACTCTCTGGAACTGCCCCTACCCTCACTCTCTGGAACTGCCCTCTACCTCACTCTCTGGAACTGCCCTCTACCTCACCCTCACTCTCTGAAACTGCCACCCTTAAGCCTTATTATCACCATGCAATCCCAGCCCCTCCATCTGAGATCCCAGCCTGTGTGTGTGGCATTATTACATTAACCATCAGTCAGAGTGACTGGAGAATGTTGGTCCAGCACACATACAGGACCTCTGGAACAATCGTGGCAGAGGTCCATGGCTCAGACTGCACTGTATCACCCGTTTACTCTTTCCTGCCTCTCTGTCTGTGCATTGTGTAGCCTTTCCAATGGCCGGAAGAGCTCAGCTAGAGCTGATAACATCAGGGGTGATGACGGAGGAGAGCGCAGGATAGGGCTGTGGAAGAGCTTTATATATGGGGGAAATAACCTATCGGGCATGATCACAATCATTATATAATGATAAAAACGTATGTGAGAATAAACACTAGTGTCGATACTCACACAGCAGTACAAAACCTGTCTCCCCCTCTGGTTATACCCTAGCCTACTGTAAGTAATGGTCAGAGAGCTGGAGAGAAGTGAGTGGAGGGGTGCCACACCACATAGCTCCAGTCCACCAATCTGCAAACTTTGCTTCAGGGCCTGGAAAGAATGTGCTCCCTCTGTAAGCGGAGCCAGTGCTATGCCATCATTAGGGTTTCATTGAGCTCATTCCCTCTAAAATTGTACTATTAATTAAAGTTGCCAATGGCTATTTCCCTCCTCTCTGGTCTTCACATGCTGGGGGAACTGAGAGTTATATAGATGCAGGATCTTAATATGAGCCAGTTTGCCACAGGACATTTTTTGTAAGGGTTGATACATTTTTCGTTTGGGCAAATCAAGACTGACATTTTAAAGTGGAGAGTACAAACTTTCGAAGCCTTTTTAAACCTCAAACACTACACGTTTGCATTTCCTGCTGAGCCAGCCTGGTCTCATAGACAACTTAACATACTAAACGTAAATCTGGGACATTTAAATGAGTGTGATATGTTACATTTGGTATGGTTACATAAGACAAATGGTTACTTAGGGTGGTTGGTCAGGGTGGATGGGTGGGCGTATAACGTGAATGTCTAGCAACCCAAAGGTTGCAAGTTTGAACCTCATCACGGACAACTTTAGCTAATTAGCAACATTTGAACTACTTACTACTTTTTAGCTACTTTGCAACTACTTAGCATGTTAGCTAATCCTTCCCCTAACACTAACCTTAAACCCTTTAGCTAACCCTTTCCCTAACCCTAACCTTAACCTTTTAACTTAATTCCTAAACTTAACCTTAACCCTAACCCCTAGCCTAGCTAACCGTTGCCAGCTAGCTAACGTTAGCCACTTAGCTAGAATTCGTAACATATCATACGTTTTGCAAATTCGTAACATATTGTACGCTTTGCAAATTGTAATTCGTAACATATAATACAAAATGGGTGATGGCTATCCAAACTACAGCACCTGAAAAAATTAAGCACTGTAGAGAGAACATGCTTTATGTTTTTGTGTGTGTGTGTGTGTGTGTGTGTGTGTGTGTGTGTGTGTGTGTGTGTTAATGTTGGACACCATTCCATTTGTATGACAGCTGCTATTTCCTCTATGCCAAAAGGGAGTGAGCCAAAAGGCATAGACATACCATTCCATAAGTACCTCAACCATACTCAAAAGAGAGAAATGTTCTGACTGGGCCCTAAATTTCACAATACAGTCCACTTTCAGTGATAGTCTGACTCAGAGTACCATAAGTACATTATCTTGGGGACCAGTTTAATTGCACACACTTAACTTCAACCGAGGAGAACCCATTTTCCATAGCACACAAACTCTATTGAACAATAGCATTAAATTGTACGTGTGTGTATCCACGCACGCACGCACGCACACACACACACACACACACGTTTCACCACTCTTTCAGTTCATCTGAGTCATTTTTTTCCCCAATCAAGGACCTTACAATCATCTGAGATGACTGCAATTCCATCCATAGCTCTTTTGTGACAGTTATCGGCTGCTATATGGGTACGACTGGGCTAAAACCAGATGATTTCGATTATGTAATCAACTCAAGGGGTAAGGAACGATGATGCCAAAGCAAGCAAAAAGAAGGGAACTAAACAAAGGCAAAAAGATCACCGCATTGCCAAGCTATGCCCTTGGGAGCAGGAAAAACAGCTGTGTCGGCTAAAAAATGGTTGGCAAACATTCCCTGTTCTGTCTCTGTCTCTACAGAGAACTTGGTCAACTTTTACTCCAACTGCTCTAACAATGAGCTGCAGTCGCCATGCAGTCTGTCTGGAACATACAAAATTTAGAAAAACAGCTTGAACAGCAAATTTACTGTAGTTTTTAATGTAATGTTTAATCATACACGTTGTTACTACTCAGTTCTTGTTTCTATCAAGTAAGTGGCTGCTGCTGCAATACAAGCATCCAGGCCATTAACAAGCAGTTGGCCCTGTTCCCAGCTCTCCCTAAGAGAGGCGGATGTTTGAATGTCTATAGGCTTACATAGTTTCTTTACAATAATCAGGGGACCACGTCATCTGAATACCTTATATCTTACACAAGACTAGTGAATTTACCACATATGTCTGGACAAAGTGGGAATGTGGCAATGGTCTATACTTTGGCTAGTCTTGGAAATCCCAGACCCAGGGCAACATCACTGGAACACGCTGGAGCATTTTTAATGTGGGAGGCAATCTGTCTGCCTAGGCTGAGTGTTTGGTCTAACGTCATTCTGTGATTATGCATTTGATGCAAATAAGTACAATTTCACCTCTAATTTGTGTATTAGATTTGGTTAAAATCAATCTGCAACTTTCTCTTTGGTGTGAAATTGCTTTAACACAGTGTCTCTCCTATGATTGGACATGGTGGAGTCAAGAACATGGTTCCCCTGAGGGTCAAAGGTCTGAGATCAATTGTAGCAGATAATGTTAACTTAATCGGGGTCATGGGATGGTGGATACAGCACTGATGCTGGTGAATGGCCGGGGAAATCATCTTATGTAATTGCATTATAATGATAATGAATCATGACCTCATGACCTCAATCTTCATAATCATATCCAGCATGCGGGCATGAAATGGAAAGAACCCACAGTGAATTTGAGATGTACATGAAAAGCGCTTTATGTATCAAATATATTATTACTGTATCTTCAAGGTATGACTGAGAGTGACCTCCCACTCATTCAGCTTGTCTCTCTTCTTCTGTAGCTGTATCTTGTTGAGGGGTGTGAATCCAGATGAGAAACATACTCAAAACCAAAGAAGAAGTAGACTAATTCACATTTTTACAAACTTGCGGTATCTCGCGTCAGTCACACTCATCAGATTAAGCAAAACCTTGAACTAGGGAACTGGTGAGAGAGACACATGACTCATTGTGTAATAGGTTCTGTATCTCTGGGATACACCATTGCCTTCAGAAAGGGCTGCTGTGATGTATGGAGGAGTTATCCCACTTTGCTATCTACCTGTTTTCTTTGGCCAGTCTCCACTGTGGTGAGTTCATCTTGAATAGCACATTCTTCGGAAGCCAGCTAATGAGACGATATGAGAGGATGTTTCTCTCTCTGTCTCTCTGTGTGTGAGATAAAGACTTTCATGGGAAAGCTACCTCAGCTGGACTCCCTGGATGCAACGCAACAGCTTCTGAGTCCATCTGTCTGTCCATCGGCTCTGTTCAGGATGCTGTGGCTCGCTGCATCTCCTGTTGTGATGATTGCTGCTGGACAGCACTGTGCTTTCCCTACTGCTTTACACTACCCTGTCTGTTGCTCTTTTCTACCTTTGCCTCTTGTGGCCACTTCCATTTGATAAAGCTATGACTGTTACTTGATGCTGTCGGTCCTCTTTTGAATCTGGCCAGCTGTATTCTGCCACTTTATCCCACAGCATTCCATACACTGTGCTGCTGTTCCTCTCACTTCATATTGCTGCTGACCCTGCTCTGACCCTTGACCCCGGAGAGGCAAGAGACTCTTGAGAGCATGAGTGAAGAGGAGGTATAGGTTTACATTTAATCAAACAGTGGTGGGAATCAGAGGAGGCATATGTGATTGTAAAGCTGAGAAAGGGTGGATGAACACGCTTATTCCATCAGATGAAAAAGTCTCTGTTTATGGCTAATCTCAACATTTGCAATGGCAGGCCAGTTCACCTCACAAGTTAATTGAAACCATATACTGTTGCTAATGACTTTCTTTCTATTTCTGTCTTGCACATTGGAAAGAAGTAATGCGACTCGTTCCCAGTAGGGGACCAACTGGACTGCTGTTTATGGAGGTTTAAGTTTCAGTAGAAGGCACATTTATTAATCCATGTTTTTAACTTTATAATGACCTCATTTCCTGTTACACAGTAGCACAAGCGAGACTACCTGTGAAAACAAAGCTTTGCCCTGTATGTCTCCTCCACTGGTAAGAGTTTCCACACACTGTGCTTGGCTTTTTTCTCTGTTGGTATCATGGAAATGTATATCTTGATGCAGGCCTTATGGCGTAGGAGGGTGGGTTCTTTCCACTAGTGGAAAGATCTGGAAAGTGTAGAAGATGTTTGGAATTTGTTACGGATACAGGTATCCTGTGTGTTTCTTTTCTCTCCTTCTCCCCTCACAGGTGACAATCATCATTCCCCAATCAGTCAGCAATCAGTCGCGAATCAGAAGACACCTGCTCATTTTCCCTCAACCAATCACATCCTTTTCCCTTGGTTTAAAACCTCAGTCAGTTGTTTTCTCTGGAGCTCAATCTCTCTCTGCAAGCGCTTTGTGTTCAAGCTTGCTCTCTCTCTCTCTCTCTCTCCTCTCTCTCTCTCCTCTCTCTCTCTCTCTCTCTCCTCTCTCTCTCTCTCTCTCTCTCTCTCTCTCTCTCTCTCTTCTCTCTCTCTCTCTCTCTCTCTCTCTCGTCTCTCTCTCTCCTCTCTATCCATCCTCTCTTCTATATCTCTCTCTCTCTTCTCCTCTCTCTCTCTCTCTCTCTCCTCTCTCTTCTCTCATCTCTCTCTCTTCATCTCTCTCTCGCTCTCTCTCTTCCTCTCTCTCTCTCTCTCTCTCTCTCTCTCTCTCTCTTCCTCTCTCTCTCTCTCCTCTCTCTCTCTCTCTTCTCTCTCTCTCTCTCTCTCCTCTCTCTCTCTCTCTCTCTCTCTCTCTCTCTCTCTTCCTCTCTCTCTCTCTCTCTCTCTTCTCCTCTCTCTCTCTCTCTCTCTCTCTCTCTCTCTCTCTCTCTCTCTCTCTCTCTCTCTCTCTATCTCTCTCTCTCTCTCTCTCTCTCTCTCTCTCTCTCTCTCTCTCTCTCTCTCTCTCTCTCTCTCTCTCTCTCTCTCTCTCTCTCTCCTCTCTCTCTCTCTCTCTCTCTCTCTCTCCTCTCTCTCTCTCTCTCTCTCTCTCTCTCTCTCTCTCTCTCTCTCTCTCCTCTCTCTCTCTCTCTCTCTCTCTCTCTCTCTCTCTCTCTCTCTCTCTCTCTCTCTCTCTCTCTCTCTCTCTCTCTCTCTCTCTCTCTCTCTCTCTCTCTCTCTCTCTCTCTCTCTCTCTCTCTCTCTCTCTCTCTCTCTCTCTCTCTCTCTCTCTCTCTCTCTCTCTCTCTCTCTCTCTCTCTCTCTCTCTCTCTCTCTCTCTGTATTGATCTCTCTTTTGTATTGTTTCTACATGTCACATTTGTCCGGTTATCCTGTGAGTGTTGTTTGATGGTGGGAACAGGGGGTAACAAGACCAGTCGCCCATGGGCCTACATTACACGTAGGAAAACAGTGTCTAAATACACTAGTTAGAACTGGGCGGACCACCCACTGTATTTTTGGTTAGTTAGCTCTCTGTTACTGAAATAGGCTAGTCTAGTTTAGGGGTGTTTTTGGATTATTGTTTCTTTCCTTGGGTCCAGCTCAACCCCTTTTCCCACACCCCATTACCATGTGTTTAAAGAAATAAACCCTAAGAGTTTGACGGTAGATTTAAGTTGTCTGTGGTTTTTGTTCTCACTGTTCCTTTTCACTATTATAATTTGCATGAGTTATGTTATGGGTCTCGTCTCCATCCCCCCCTAGACTGCAGGGCCAAAGGGTTTCGTAACAGAATTGATGAGATAATATAGACCAAGGTTTCCCAACTCCAGGCCTCCGGGACCCCCCAACAGTACATATTTATATTTTAACCCTGGACAAACACACCTAATTCAACTTTTCAGCTAATCGTCAATCCCTGGAGTTTAAGCAGGTGAGTTTGTCAGCGGCGACAACACTTGGACCAACACGCTTGGAAACTTTAAAAAAAATATTTTCAGTGGTATTGTTAACAAACATGACCCCATAAAGAAAATTATAATTAAAAACAGGTTCAGCCCCTGGTTTGATCGTAATCTTGCAGAGTTACTCCACTTCAAGAATTGCATTTGGCAAAAGGCTCGGCACACGCATACTCAGGCTGACTGGCTATCATTCAGGCAAATGAGAAATAAGCGCACTCAGGCTACCCGGAAGGCCAAAGTTGGCTACTTTAAGGAGAAGTTCTCTCTCTGTGGGTCTAACCCCAAGAAGTTCTGGAAAATGGTTAAAGACCTGGAGAATAAACCCTCCTCCTCACAGCTGCCCATGTCCCTCAATGTTGATGATGTGGTTGTTACTGACAAGAAGCACATGGCTGAACTCTTTAATCACCACTTCATTAAGTCAGGATTCCTATTTGTCTCAGCCATACCTCCTTGTCCGTCCAACATTTCCTCATCTCCCACCCCTTCCAATGTGCCTATCCCTGATGCTTCTCCCTCTTTTCCCCCTGCCCCGCTACAAAGTTTCTCCCTGCAGGCAGTCACTGAGTCCGAGGTGCTAAAGGAGCTCCTTAAACTTGACCCCAAAAAACCATCTGGGTCAGATAGTTTAGACCCTTCTTTAAGGTTGCTGCCCCTATCCCACTGTCCTTCTCTCAGCACATATCAAAGCTGAAGGCTAAGTTTAAATCTAGGCTTGGTTTCCTCTATTGTAATCACTCTTTCACCCCAGCTGATAAATTAACCCTGATTCAGATGACCATCCTACCCATGCTAAATTAGAGACATAATTTATAGATCGGCAGGTAAGGGTGCTCTCGAGCGGCTAGATGTTCTTTACCATTCGGCCATCAGATTTGCCACCAATGCTCCTTTAGGACACATCACTGCACTCTATACTCCTCTGTAAACTGGTCATCTCTGTATACCCGTCACAAGACCCACTGGTTGATGCTTATTTATAAAACCCTCTTAGGCCTCACTACCCCTTATCTGAGATATCTACTGCAGCCCTCATCTTCCCCATACGACACCCGTTCTGCCAGTCACATTCTGTTAAAGGTCCCCAAAGCACACACATCCCTGGGTCTCTCCTCTTTTCAGTTCTCTGCAGCTAGCGACTGGAACGAGCTGCACCAAACACTCAAACTGGACAGTTTTATATCAATTTCTTCATTCAAAGACTCAATCATGGACACTCTTACTGACAGTTGTGGCTGCTTTGTGTGATATATTGTTGTCCCTACCTTCTTGCCCTTTGTGCTGTTGTCTGTGCCCAATAATATTTGTACCATGTTTTGTGCTGCTACTATGTTGTGTTGCTACCATGCTGTGTTGTTGCCTTGCTATGTTGTTGTCTTAGGTCTCTCTTTATGTAGTGTTGTGTTGTCTCTCTTGTTGTGATGTGTTTTTTCCTATATTGCATTTATTTATTTTATTTTTAATCCCAGGCCCCCGTCCCTGCAAGAGGCCTTTTGCCTTTTGGTAGGCCATCACTGTAAATACGAATTTGTTCTTAAATGACTTGCCTAATTAAATAAAGGTTATATAAAAAAATTAAAACATGTTTGCTGTTTGGGTTACTCAAGGATTGGAGTTGGGAAACTGATATACACTGAGTATACAACATTTCCATGACATTGACTGGTTGAATCTAGGTGAAAGCTATGATCCCTTATTGATGTTACTTGTTAAATTCACTTCAATCAGTGTAGATGAAGGCGAGGATACAGGTTAAAGAAGGGTTTTTAAGCCTTGAGACAATTGAGACATGGATTGTGTATGTGTGTCATTCAGAGTGTGAATGCGCAAGATTAAGGATTTAAGTGCCTTCTGAACAGGGTATGGTAGAAGGTGCCAGGCACACCAGTTTCTGTCATGAACTGCAACGCTGTTGGGTTTTTCACACTCAGCATTTTCCAGTGTGTACAAAGAATGGTCCACCACCCAAAGGACATCCAGCCAACTTGACACAATTGTGGGAAGCATTGAAGTCAACATGGGCCAGCATCCCTGTGGAACGCTTTCGACACCTTATAGAGTCCATGCCCCGAAAAATTAAGGCTGTTCTGAGGGCAAAATGGGGGGTGGGGTGCAACTCAATATTAAGATGGTGTTCCTAATGTTTGGTATTCACAGTCTAGACTAATGTATATCATTGAGAACTATCATGTTGTTGTGTTTTGGTTATTCATTGGAAAGGTTCCACTAAATAACACTCTACTGTACTATTTTAGGGGGGAGAGAGAGTTCCCCATGTCGTTGTTTCCTTGTGTAATTGCTCCCACTGTGAGCTGGTACATACAGGTTGTAAACAGTTTCAGAATGATCTGCTTGTATGGTGTCACCACAGGGGTCCGGTGTCACAAAGTTTGGTTCCTGTTTTGGAGTGATCTGCTTGTATGGTGTCACCACAGGGGTCCGGTGTCACAAAGTTTGGTTCCTGTTTTGGAGTGATCTGCTTGTATGGTGTCACCACAGGGGTCCGGTGTCACAAAGTTTGGTTCCTGTTTTGGAGTGATCTGCTTGTATGGTGTCACCACAGGGGTCCGGTGTCACAAAGTTTGGTTCCTGTTTTGGAGTGATCTGCTTGTATGGTGTCACCACAGGGGTCCGGTGTCACAAAGTTTGGTTCCTGTTTTGGAGTGATCTGCTTGTATGGTGTCACCACAGGGGTCCGGTGTCACAAAGTTTGGTTCCTGTTTTGGAGTGATCTGCTTGTATGGTGTCACCACAGGGGTCCGGTGTCACAAAGTTTGGTTCCTGTTTTGGAGTGATCTGCTTGTATGGTGTCACCACAGGGTTCCGGTGTCACAAAGTTTGGTTCCTGTTTCAGAGTGATCTGCTTGGCTGGCGATATAATTAAGGAATTCTTTCCAAGGAACTTTGGCATAAAACAGGTATGTTAGACATGAATGAAAGTTGGACGCCAGGAGAGAATAGAGAGAAGCACGTGGAAGAGGTCCGGGATGCCCATTTCTTTTCCTCTTTGATGCACAGTTTTTTCTGGAATCTCTCTTATTCCTAGCCACGCACGCTACTCCCTTAAATCTCAGATTGCTGTTGTGGAAACAGAACTAGCAAGAAACAAACAGGTGACAGACGGATGGAAGGAGAGTGCTGTCATAATGGGTGGCTGGCTGTCATAATACCCCAGGCTCCTCTTCACCAGGGAACTATACTTACATGAATAACCATTTGTGATGACCTCACTGTGATATTTATAGGTCCTTCCAGGGTTAAGGGGCTTTAAGAGGGAAAGGGATCTCAGTGAGAATTGAAGTATCCAGAACTCTCCTCCACACAGAATAAACTGAGTAACAGTTCTGCTCCTAAACTGATATTCTGCTGCCAAGGGATATTGCTTCTTCTTGTGTGTCAGTGTGTGGGTCTACATTTCAGAGTTGTTTTCCTTTATTATCACAAGAGGTCAATCCAGCCAATAAAAATAGATATACTTTGGAATGTAGAAGAACGTAGAGAACGTAGAATAAAACAAATCAGTCATAAAGATAAAAAGAAAACAACGATTTTTCACATAAGGAAACTATTACGGCTGTAAATAATATTTCTGGTGCCCAGTGGTTTGGGACTGGGTCTGGGGTTTGGGTGATTTACTGCCGTATTCTGGTGGAGATTTAGGGTGTCACGCTGCCCCATCTCCTTCTTCTTGACCTTATTCTCTTCTTCTTTTAAAGGGCCAATCTGCAGTTTCTACATCCATGGTTAAAACTATGATGTCATGTATTGTCAGTTCTTGCATCCAATGCTCTGTCTATGAATTTGAGAGTGTTTACAATTCTCCAGCCCCATCCCTCAGCTTTTTACCGAACCAGGGGTGGGGAGTACACTTTGTATTGCTTCTACTGCTGATTTCCCATTTAACTGCATTCTAGAGCATTCCGGCTCAGCACTTCCCCTCCCGTGAGTTGTCGTGGTGCCCTGGGTTCTCAGCAAGACTCAAAGAGGGGAGAGGAGATCATATAGCACGGGGGCTACCAGGGTCTTCATTTATCTGGATTTTTTAAGCTACGTCTGACAAGGAAATTCTAAGAACTTCAGAGAGGACAGAGCTCAAATCTCACTCGTTCTACATGACTCCCTTGTTGGATTATTTCCAGGGCAGCTCCTGTCCCTGGGATCCAGCTCGGTGGGGGATCCAAAGTGCCATAAATTCTTGGGCAGTAATGTAAACTAGAGGGCCAGCTAGGTTGGTTAATGATTATGACCTGCTCTGGATCAGTGTGTCCTCTTGTTCATAAAACCGTTCTCTCTCTATTTCTCTCTCTCTCTGCTTCTCTCTCTCTCTCTCACACCCTTTATTTTCTCTCCCACACCACGTCTGTTATGAAGTCCACACTGCAAACAAAACCTGATTCCCAGAGGGTGTACAACCTCAGCGATGAAAGCTATTGTTTGTTGTTGAGGTGCATGGGTTTAAAATTTACTCAATTAGCCGTCAGCATTGTCTTTGGTGCCTCCTGTTTCTATTTGGTGACGGGTGAATTTAGGAATTAAGACCTTTTAGGAGGAGTTAGGCAGCACAGACCTCTAGAGGATGTTTTGGCTATGAGAACGGATGCACTCTCACCCCACTTCCACCCATTTCTCTCAAGAGTTGGGATGGCAGAAGGCCCAGTTAGTTGATGGGTAATCCCTGTATCCCCCATACCTCAGGTGTCTAACGGCCAGACACTTTTTCCATTATACCAGGCTTCAGTTGCCTCGCAATCAAAATTATGACTTCATTCATGTGTGGTTGAAAAGGTCCCTCTAATAATCGCTTTGAAATAAGGCGGTTAAGAGCATGCTAGTATGTTAATTGTGGTAGGATAAATCATGCTCTGTTATTAAAAGGAGAAGCATTCAGAAAGTGCGAACTGAAGCCTCGTGATCTGAGAATCTCAAAGCGCTTGCGTCTCAGATGGTATTTTTGCGCCACACCTTTCTACATAAGGTCCCACAGTTGACAGTGCATGTCAGAGCAAAAGGACTTGTCTGTAGAGCTCCGAGACAGGATGGTATCGAGGCACAGATCTGGGAAAGGGTACCAAAAAATGTCTGCATCAAAAAGTGTCACATCTGGAGAAAACCAGGCACCACTCATCACCTAGCCAATACCATCCCTATGGTGAATCATGGTGGTGGTAGCACCATGCTGTAGGGATGTTTTTCAGCTGAGGGACAGGGAGAGTAGTCAGGATCGAGGGGAAAGATGAACGGAGCAAAGTACAGAGAGATCCTTGATGAAAACCTGCTCCAGAGCACTCAGAATCTCAGACTGGGGCGAAGGTTCACCTTCCAACAGGACAACGCAGGAGTGGCTTCGGGAGAAGTCTCTGAATGTCCTTGAGTGGCCCAGCCAGAGCCTGGACTTGAACTCAATCGAACATCTCTGGAGAGACCTGAAAATAGCTGTGCGGCGACACTCCCCATACAACCTGACAGAGATTGAGAGGATCTGCAGAGAAGAATGGGAAAAACTCCCCAAATACTGGTGTGCCAAGCTTCTAGCGTCACACCCAATAAGATTTGAGGCTGTAATTGCTGCCAAAGGTGCTTCAACAAAGTACTGAGTAAAGTTTTTTTTTTTTTCTTCGCTTTGTCATTATGGGATATTGTGTGTAGATTGATGAGGACATTTAAGAAAAGATATATATTTTAGAATAAGACTGTAACATCACAAAATTTGGAAAAGTCAAGGTGTTATGTTAGTGTGTTAGTATCGTAGTGGTTGAAGTTTGGAGAGTTAGCTAAGTGTTCAGGATTGATTTCGTTTTTTATCATTTTTGGAGACAATATTAATGCCTTACTTGTACATTTTCAGTGTGAAATCACTAGAACCAGGCAACCACTGTTGCTTTGTGCTTTAGCTATCACTCTGATACATTGGCTGCAGTAGTAAAGTAGTATAGTTAACTAGCATCCTCTCTGGCACCACTCAACATCCTGTCTCAGCTCGCATGTCTCACAGCGTCTGTGTCCTGAGGAGGTATATGCTGGAGCCAGACCATATTGACCATATTGATTAAAAGGGTGAAGAGGGAGTGTGTTGCATCTGTCTACTTTTTCAGATAATACACGTGTCCAGGCCCAGTGCACCTTGTATAGGGTGTCACCGGATCACCAGATTAGAGGGCTCTTAGATACTTACATACTGATGTCTTCCCCTGAGGGTGTTGGGTGTTCTCCTTCTCCCGTGTGTCTGGCCCCTCATTAGGCCCGTGCTGAGCGTGCCCCCTCACCCAGGGAGGAGAGGTCATCTCCCTCCCTCTCTCTCTACCCCCTCCCCACCCCACCTAACTAACCACCACAGGCAGGTGAATCAACGCACTCTTTGTTGAAACACCTGAAAGTCTTTTCCCCCTGGATTCCTCATTTACTGATTAGTGGCTTGCCTTCCCAGTGGAGAGCAGGGAGTCCGAGTTGCTCTTTGTTGGGGTGGCGGACTGGAGGTAGCAGCTGCCTCTCATTCATTACCTTCCTGTTTTCTTTGTCATCATGAAGAGAAAACTATTTTTGGTTATGGAAGTTGGAATGGCCGTGTGTGTGTGTGTGTGTGTGTGTGTGTGTGTGTGTGTGTGTGTGTGTGTGTGTGTGTGTGTGTGTGTGTGTGTGTGTGTGTGTGTGTGTGTTCGAGTAGTCACACTGTAAAAACAGAGAAAACACTGCCTTTTTGCTTGAGTCTATTACCTGGTTGTCTACAAGGACCAAAAATATTTTAAAAGTTAGTAAAAGGAGGAATAAGGAGGAATAAAGAGATCACAAAGTGGTGAGGGAGTGGTGGCGGCGGTGAAGGGCACATGCTGTGTTAATGAGAGGGGCATATACAGTCTCTCCCAGTATGGAAGTTGATAACAATGTAGACATGATGCAGTTAGAGGTCACTCTTTAAATTCTTCTCAGCTCTGAGTCTGTTGTACACGTGTCTATGTGTGTTTACCATCAATCACTGAAGTTCTGTTCTTTCACTTCTTTCTTATGTTTACAGAGAAGGGGACTCCATTCATCCAGAGGAGCCCATAACTCCTTATCGTAGTCTTTCTGCTTTTATTGTTCTCACAGCCCCCCTAACAAGATAAACATTGTCATAATGTTTGTTAACAAAGATATCAATTCACACAAGATGTCAAGAGGTCAACTGAGGTGTTTTACAGTTTAACCCAAACATGTTACTATCTGAATAGGAGTCATTCATGCATAGTGATGAACTTTTATCAAAACAACCATTGAAAATAGTGAGTGTTATGAACAACACTTTTTTGGTCACTACCGTACATCCTCAAATGTTGTGGGGTTGCATCATTTTAGGAAAGGTGCTAGGACTAGCTTGTTCCTCAAAAAACGTTTTTGTGTGTGAAGGTTTTGCAATGCAGCTTGTCTCTAGGCAACTCCAGCATGGCCTTTCCTGTCTTGTCTCACTGCAGTGCTATGTACGTAGTCTCTCCACTTCCACGAGTCACTGCAGCTGGACAGCTGTGAGGGGTGTAAATATGGTTTATCTGGCTGCTGATTACAGTGGACTCTTAAACATTCACACTCACACTGGCAAGCACATGAAGACTACTACAAGTTTATGTTTGTTTGGTCACTGTTACTATGTGTCCTCAAGGATAGTTAAACAAGCAGCCATCACTCCCTTTCTGTCTGTTGATCTCAGCCCCTCTTCACACACATACCTACACACAGTCAGCTGTGAGTGGACCTCGTATCACTGTCTGCTGTCTGGATGTACTCATGTGTGTGCTGGTCACTGGACAGCCCCATCAACATGCGTCTGTTTCTTGTGACTGCAGCTATCTAACCTGACTGCAGCCTTCGCCACTGGTCTCTGACAACTCCTGATTCTCTAGATACTCTGTGAGTCAGTCAACCCTTTTGCAGTAACAATGAAACCAACACCTTTATTGATGATGGAATTCATGTGTTCTGCTTGCAGACAAAGACTTAGCTAAGTAATACTGTAAACCAGAGACCTCACCCGGCAGTACTTGTGTTCTCGGAGGTAGGCTTACCTCAGCTCAGTCGGCGATCAAACCCAGTCAACAAGGGCATTATAACTTTTGGGTTAAAGACTATGTAAATCATACAGGCTGTCAGTAGGTTTTCACTTTGCTTCTCAATAACAAATTCTCCTCATGGATTCCTTCTCCATCGACGTCCTTGTGTCACCTCTTCTCTGCCATATCAAAAAGATCTGCTGTCATCTGAGGGATGGGCAGGAACACCAGACAGACAGACAGACAGACAGACAGACAGACAGACAGACAGACAGACAGACAGACAGACAGACAGACAGACAGACAGACAGACAGACAGACAGACAGACAGACAGACAGACAGACAGACAGACAGACAGACAGACAGACAGACAGACAGACAGACAGAGCGAAAAAGAGAGTACAGATGTGGGATCTTAATTTGGCCCAGTTTGCTACAGCATGAAAATAATCCTGTGCCAACAGGAAATGTGAATTATTATGTGGATTATAATTAATGGGCATTTTTTGTAGATGTTAATACATTTTTCATTAGGGCAAATCAAGTCTGACATTTTAAAGTGGAAATTACAAACTTTAGAATAATTTTTAAACCTTGAGTACACTACAAGTTTGCATTCCCTGCTATGCAGGAAAATTCTCAGCGACAAAAGAGTGATCAAATTAGGATCCTACATCTGTATTCTGTATACAAACTACCAGGTGCACTCGTGGAGTGACGTCTGAGAAGTCAGTCTGAATTCCACAGGTGCTGTGGACTGACGTCTGTCTGTCTGTCTGTCCGTCCGTCCGTCCGTCCGTCCGTCCGTCCGTCCGTCCGTCCGTCCGTCCGTCTGTCTGTCTGTCTGTCTGTATCCACTCCGTGCCATAGTTCTGACTTCTCATCATTTCATTACATCTAAGGCTTCAGCACTTACAAGTGTTAAAGAAGGAGAGGAAAATAAAATAAAATTTTCACAATTGGCACCGCAAAGTTTCACAGAATAATTCTGCAGATCAAAATACAGCAGAACCCCCGTTCCCACACACATTTTATAGCTGAGAGCATGATTTACTAAATCCCCTGCAATATGTTTTGAATCAAACGCTCTTCCTTTCACATCTAAAGGCCTCTTATAGGAAATCAGAGAACTTGTCTCGCTTCTCTTCTCGCACCTTTCATTTACTTTGTATATTTATTTCTTGCCAACCTCAGTATTTGGTGGTGGGTTTCACTGCATTTAAAAAGGTTGTGGTATATACAGTTCCTGGGACATCCCTCAACTGTTGGTGTAGCCATGGAAATAGAGAAGTGTATTTCCTAAAGGGAAGGGAAAGCCTTACTCATTCTCACAGGCAGAGAAAGGGTGTGTTCTGTTCACGGTAAGAGGTCTCCTGCTACAGCAGTCTCATCCATGTGCTGTGTGAGACTCAGCTGGGAGAGAGAGGTATCCACAAAAAAAGAGACAAGCAATCGCACTCTCTCCTCTCCTCTACTTACCCAGCCCTCATTCTAAGTCTTCCCCCTCCTCTCATTCCGACGCAGTCAGCGTGGCCTGCACCACAACTGAGAGAGATGGAAGTAATTACATTTGAGGCAAGAGAAGCACGGGAACGTTTAAGGAGACTAAAGTCAAATCAGAGCAGACCACGGGAATCAAAGCTCTCTCTGTTTCTCTCTCTGCTCCCTCAGCCTGAATGCCAGGACATTGATCTGTGTTTTATTTGATCTGTGATTTAGGATTTATTCTAGAACATTGAGAGCAGGGGGATTTCTGTGGGTTAGGTAGGTAGCAATCCGTGAAAGTATCATGATGGAAGAAAACTGTTCTTGACTATATTTGGTGCTAGCTAGCGGAGGGGGAACTTTCAGACATGACAATGAGGATATAGCTATTGTACTTGGATGTGAACCCACCATCTAAATCTAAGTCCATCTTCATTTCTCCATCCAGACAATGAGTTTTCTCATGACTCCTCACCTTCACTTTTCATCTTCCCACATCTCTCTCTCTCTCTCTCTCTCTCTCTCACTGATCTTCCCTGGGTGGCCGCAGTCACATCATACAGTACATAGATCCCTCCATCTGGCCCTGGACCCAGCCAGGCTGAGGGAGACTCAGCAATGACAGCTCCTGTGGCCAGGCGAAACGCACGCAGAGGCCCGTGCCAAATTGCTAATAGAAGCCAGACGTGTAGCACATCAGGAGTGAGGTTTTCACAGCACAACACAATTCCAGAGGGGATCGTTGGTGGAGAATATAGGAGGAGAAAGAGAAAAATTGTGGGGGACACAGGGAGAGAAAGGAGAGGAAAGAGGAAAATCATATCTTCTTCACAGGACGTTTCAGGTGGCAGGGCCTCCCTCCCCAGCTCTATCAGATGTCACAGGCTCAGGGGTCAAGCAACCTTTAACTGCTTGTTGTTACTTTGCCCCATTCAGAGAGGCTGGATCACATCACTCAGAACAGTTGTTGCCTCCCATAGAGGTGTCAGAGGAGAAAGTCCTCTCCCCTGCCAAGATGAGTGGAAGCAGATCGGTAGAACGTCAGCCAACATAACACTTCAGTCAGGTATCTCTTTGGAAGTGGGCCCACTGTCTATGGTCCCACTGTTAGATGGTGTTAGATGGTGCTCTGTGAATATACAGATTGAGCTCTATTTAAACCTTAACTTATCACGGGCTTATAAATAAACACGCACACACATGCACACAGACAAACACACATACACACACACTCCATAGTGACTATTAGGAAGGCAACATAAGGGATGTAAAAGGGAAAACAGGAGAAAAATGAGCCAGAGTGCTTATGAGAGAGAGAGAGGGAAAATAGTTGGATTCAGAGTATATCTCAGATGATTCATAATCATAATTATGTGACTCCTGATGTCCCCAAGAGAACTCAGGGCTGTTCTTCCCATCCTCCTCTCCTCCCTCTCCTCCTCCCATCCTTCTCTACTCCTCCCTTCTTCTCCTCCTCTCCTTCCCTCTTCTCCTGGATGAGTTGCATGGTGGTCATAAATGAGGCATCCAGAGTGGGAACTGAGCATCCTCTTCAGGCTTTTACATGCCCCTGTGCCAGAGTTCAGAGCATGCAATAACAGCAGGAACAGTGAGTGCTATTGAGACTGATAAACCATTTCAGAGAATCCCAGACAGAGAAGGGAACACGGTGAGTCATACTGTAAGTCATCACTAAGACTCCATGTCTCTCTTAAGAGAAGGTTAATAGTAGTATGAGTCAAGAGTTTAGTCCAAACAGTCTAATATTACTGTCATTCCTTGGGGACTTGTCATGATAGGCATCACCTTGAATGGTCAGTTGTGTTGATTTGGAGTGAAGATATTAAGAGGATGGTGGACAGAGGTATAGTTCAGCCCTTACATGGAGAGCTGTATCACTCCCTGAAGGTCCACTCACCAACGCATGAGTCTGAGGAATAGTAATCAAGGTAGTAATAATTTACAACATTTGTCAAAACAAAAATGTATCTCATTTGAAAGAGCATTTGGAAAAACATTGTGTTTCTAATTTCATCCACTAACAGCTGAATCACGGGCAAGCTGCACACAATCAAAATACATCTCAATTGTTAATCTACAAAGGAATGAGAGAACACCACCCTCTGGGCAGTGGGCACTGATTTCCAGATGTTCCATCTATCTTTACAGGGGATAAACTACAAAGGGATTTGGCCATTAGGATTCAGGATGAGGACAGGTGAACACACACAGCTCTTGGCTTCAGACATGTGAGGACCAACCTGTGTTCTTGTCTCCTTATAACCAGTAATAGATGTGTGGCTGACGTCTCCTTCACCATCTGTGGTGGTTTTATGATGAGCTATTACAATTTTTCTTCCTGGGTGTTCCACTATCACAAAATCATTAGAAAAAGAACAGATGCAGGATGGGTCCAAGTGTATATTTAGAACACCTGCTGGACAAACAGCCGCCTCTCATTGGACAAACAAGGTCACTCTCCTTTCCCTGCTGTACCAGTGTACAGGTGGTCCTTGCTCAGCCCAGTTTGTACCCCATATAGTGGGGACCAGCGTACAGGTGGTCTTTCCTCAGCCCAGTTTGTACCCCCTATACTGGTGACAAGTGCACAAAGGTTGGGGATAGTGTATAACGTTCTGCTTTAGACCCTATCCCTGCATGCGAGTGCCTAAATTGGTCAAATAAGTCATATCGTCATTCACAGATGTTTGATGCATTTGATTTCATACCAAATGGCATCAGTCACCCTGAAGCGACCTGAGAGACTAAGTTAGCAAAGAGAAAAATGTTAATAAATCTTGCAGGTATGACAAAGAACAAGAATGTATTTGGTGATAAAACTCCTTTTAGCCCACAAAGAGCAGCATGATGCTTTCTTTCTTTCTTTCTTTCTTTCTTTCTTTCTTTCTTTCTTTCTTTCTTTCCCTCTCCCTTTCTTTCCCTCTCCCTCTCCCTCTCTCGCTGAAGGCTGGGGATGCTTTAGCAGTAACACATGAACCAAAACACACCACATTCCAACGGGACAAAGGCAGGAAAACTGGGATTGTTTGCCTGTCTCACGTGTTAACTTATAGTGCTTTGGCAGAGAAGACATGGCACACTCCCATTGATATTTTGTGTCAATCTACCCCATTATCACATTCCAAGGTTATTCAATGGGACATCTGTACAGAACGTTTTGATTCTGTGTTCTTCCTGTTCATAATAGAGAGTGTGATTGTTGTTTCCAATAAACTGTGATGCCATGTTCTTAAAGGCGACCACAACTAGGCTATCTGGTAATAATGGTGGTTTATGGATTTACTGTAGATGTTTGCAATATCACGTTTGTATTTTCTATGTGTGTGCGTCTGTCTATACAACATGCGTCTGTTCATATTTAAATCCGCGTTCTTTTTACATAATGTGTGTGTCACTTGAGAGTTGATACGTGAACCTGCCCTTCCTGAAAAAATGTACAGTTTAATAAAATAAGAGTGAAATAATATTTTTAGTTTGGAACAGGCTGTTTGAATTATGGCGTTCTGAAAGCCATCAGAGAAGCCTTACAAGCTGTCTCTGTTACAGCATTAAGTATTGTCCAAAAGCTACCAGGCCTAGCGAAACATTTCCATAGACGTGTCTCAGAGCTGGTCCCAGAGCGAGTCAAAGCTCTTGTAAAAAGGCCCGACTGACATCTTTCTTTCTTTCTAACCATTGGCTGTTTGATTCTCACACAGGGCCAGTTGAAGTTGAATGAGCCCAGAAGTACTCCTCACCTCAGTCACATGTCCTCTTCTCCCACGCTTCAACCTCTCTCTCTGTCTTCCCTTCCTTCTCTCAAATCTCCAAAACTGTGATTATATTGTAATCTCACGTCTTTCTGACCAGAAGGCCCTGAGACTGAGAGCAGGTGGAGGTCTCTTTGTGGGCCTGGGATATGGAGGCGGGATACCTTTTATTAGGACCAGGATGTGTCAGGTTTCAACCGGAAGGAGAAAAAAGAGAAAAAAGATTTTAACCATAATAGATCTGTCGACCCTTGCCCTCTTCATTAGAACAGACTCTCATCCTCTCCGCTGCTTGCTTGTGAAACAACGCTCCGGTTTGTTTGAGATGTAACTCAACCCTCGGACAGGACATGGTGTGTAAAGTCTCCTGTCCTCTACCCCTGCACCAAACAAACTGATATTACAACGCCAATCATTCAGGCCCCCCTGTCGTGGCTCTATGGGAATTGAAAGACACTCACATTAAAGGATATCAGTTTCTAAACTTCTCAGACCCACTATGAGATATATCCCTCCAGTGACTCCAGCATTAGTCCCAGCCAGTCTCTATATAAGCTCATGCAGCGAGCTAGCCTGTACCTCCTCAACGTTAGTGTTGGTTACCCTAAGGCACTGATCACAGAGTTAGCATTTGATATGGCTTCTATATAAGGCTGTGTGGCTCGGTGTGACACCTTGGTGGTCTGTACAGCATGAGCACCAACATGAGCTTATAAGGAGGAGCCTGTTGCTGGGATTAGATGGGGTACATATAACCTTGTTTAGCGGGAAGTATCGTGACTCACCATCCTAAACATTGTTTTTCCACTTAGAGGGCTGGGACATTGTCATTGTGACGTGCGTGGACTCAGATCATGGAATACAGGCAGAACAAACCCCTGCATTCTTCATTCTGGAGCATTCTTCTAGCCACGCTGTCGTCCACCAGCCAGGGCTAAACACAGTCTGGGCAGGATGTAGAAAAACAATGCAGCAGGAAATGGTTAGGTGTGCGATAGGAGAGAAGAAAACAAGCAGAAAGACTCTGGTCAAACACATGGGGGGTCGTGTTCTGGTCATGAAACTAGGGCTACAGATGACAAAGGAGGACAGTCATTTATTATTTTATTGTAACAGTGTAAAAATGTCAGCAATTGTATATACAACCACTGTTCATCATTAACAGACAACCTTAAAATACTTTAAAAGTTTCAATACTTACTTCTTATACATAAATCTGGCTGTATAAATCTGTGTTTGAAATCACACACTTAGTTGAATAGATAGATTTTGTTACTTTTATCTATTCAGGGGAGCCCAACTGAGACCATGATCTCATTCTCAATGGTGCCCCGAGAACAAACCATTCACAAATCAACATGATAATTCAATCCAACAGCGACAAAAAAAGAAACTGAAAGATACCTCCAGTCACATATACATTACATTTCAACAGCACAAATGAATTATTGCAATCAACCAAAACACTCGCAAACCTCAGTGAATGTATTCCTCATTAGTGTTCTAAACTGCCCTGTTGGCACCAGGGATTGAAGATGTAATGAGGAGTGTAAATTATTCCAAACATTGGGGGCATTAAAACTAGGCTGATTTGCCTAGGTTTGTAGAGACACGAGGGACCTACTTCTGTAAAAGAAGCGTACTTTAAATCTCAGCTTCAGCTTCTAGCTCATCTGTATTTTTTTTAAACGTCCATTTTTTGTCAATCCAAAGGACCCGTTATTTATAGGCGGGAACATGCTCGATGAGAGAACCATCCAATGCATAAATGTGTAAACTATCTGAAATATTTCCAAGAGAATTAGAAAACAACATATTTACTATAGGTAACGCACCAAACACTCTGAATGATAGATTTAGCCCCAGAGCTGATGGAACAGCTTGATAAACAAACAGATGGCCTCATGAGCAGGAAGGAAGCACTAAGAGGCTTCAAACCTCTGTTAGAACCAAGTACGGCTGGATGCTGCAAGATGATAAGATATGTCTAAAGTCCCCCATATAATATTTGCCCTTCTCAGCACCACCAGTTTCTAATATGTTTCCCATTGTGAGGATGAGGTCAAGAGTTTTAATGTGAAGGCCTGTGTTTTTTTCCGCTATTGATCTGAGGTGGGAGATCTTGTGAGATCATGTTGCTGAGATATTGTTCTTTCTCCATCAATCTTTGTCTTGAAGGTTCACTGTCAGAGTAGGAAATATAAGTAGCGGGTGTTGAGGAGGATATGTAGCGGGTGTTGAGGAGGATATGTAGCGGGTGTTGAGGAGGATATATAGCGGGTGTTGAGGAGGATATGTAGCGGGTGTTGAGGAGGATATGTAGCGGGTGTTGAGGAGGATATGTAGCGGGTGTTGAGGGGGATATGTAGCGGGTGTTGAGGAGGATATGTAGCGGGTGTTGAGGGGGATATGTAGTGGGTGTTGAGGAGGATATGTAGCGGGTGTTGAGGGGGATATGTAGCGGGTGTTGAGGAGGATATGTAGCGGGTGTTGAGGGGGATATGTAGTGGGTGTTGAGGAGGATATGTAGCGGGTGTTGAGGGGGATATGTAGCGGGTGTTGAGGAGGATATGTAGCGGGTGTTGAGGAGGATATGTAGCGGGTGTTGAGGAGGTGATGATAGTCTAACTCCTCACAACAATGTTTACTTTACTGATGTCATTAGCCATTTGTTAGAGGGAGACATGGTAATTAGCCTACACAGGAAAGAGAGCTATACAGGGCTTTCAGGCTTAAGAAAAACAAATCTAGAGAAAAGTAAATTATTTGTCAGATTAGAAGAATAACAAACACATTTTAGTTTGATTGTGTGACTAAAACACCTTTTCATGTATTTGGTCATATATAAACAGTAATGTTTCTATATTATTGTGTGAACCTTCTGGTCACAAAAGTCTCAATGAAAAAAGTTTATGTTGTGATGCCTAGTGTGACTATGTGTTTTAGGTATGTTAGACCATGGGAGTGGGTGTGGTAAAACCAGCCACAGCAGTGCCAGAGTGTGTGTGTGTGTGTGTGTGTGTGGGGGGGGGGTTATCCTGTATGTGTGTGTGTGTGTGTGTGTGTGTGTGTGTGTGTGTGTGTGTGTGTGTGTGTGTGTGTGTGTGTGTGTGTGTGTGTGTGTGTGTGTGAAAGAAACAGTCCCCACTGCTCTGCTCTCTCCCTGTACCCCACCACCCCCAGATCCATCCACTACTTTATAGCCACATTCCTTCACTGCAGGCAGGGCCTCATGTCAGCCCGTCCCACAGCACGCCCGTCCCACAGCACACCCGGCCCAATAAGATAACACAGGAGGGGGTCACAGGGCGTACATTGTTCTGAGATACAAATAGGCCAGGCAAATAAACATGACACCCAGAACAGAGTAACATAGGTTCTGAATGCTGCAGGAGGACAACGGTGGTAGACAGGGCAGACTGTTGCTTCAGCGTCTTTTCTTTACTATCAATTTAAACATTCTACAAACATTCCTGCACATCAAATCAAATTGTATTAGTCACATGCGCCGAATACAACAGGTGTAGACCTTACAGTGAAATACTTACTTACGAGCCCCTAATCAACAATGCAGTTTCAAAAATACGGGTAAGAATAAGAGATAAAACTAACAAGTAATTAAAGAGCAGCAGTAAAATAACAATTGCGAGACTATATACAGGGGGTACCGACACAGAGTCAATGTGCGGGGGCACCGGTTAGTTGAGGTAGTATGTACATGTAGGTAGAGTTATTAAAGCGACTATGCATAGAGAGTAGCAGTGGTGTAAAGAGGGGGGGGGGCACTGCAAATAGTCTGGGAAGCTGTTTGACTAGATGTTCAGGAGTCTTATGGCTTGGGGGTAGAAGCTGTTTAAAAGCCTCTTGGACATAGACTCTGCTCTCCGGTACCACTTGCCGTGCGGTAGCAGAGAGTCCTGGATGGCAGGAAGCTTAGTCCCAGTGATGTACTGGGCCGTTGGTACTAACCTCTGTAGTGCCTTGCGGTTGGAGGCCGAGCAGTTGCCACATGAGGCAGTGATGCAACCAATCAAGATGCTCTCGATGGTGCAGCTGTAGAACCTTTTGAGGATCTGAGGACCCATGCAAAATCTTTTCAGTCTCCTGAGGGGAATAGGTTTTGTCCTGGCCTCTTACATTTACATTTACGTCATTTAGCAGACACTCTTATCCAGAGCGACTTACAAATTGGTGCATTCACCTTATGATATCCAGTGGAACAACCACTTTACAATAGTACATCTATATCTTTTTTTTGGGGGGGGGGCAGAAGGATTACTATATCCTATCCCAGGTATTCCTTAAAGAGGTGGGGTTTCAGGTGTCTACGGAAGGTGGTGATTGACTCCGCTGTCCTGGCATCGTGAGGGAGCTTGTTCCACCATTGGGGTGCCAGAGCAGCGAACAGTTTTGACTGGGCTGAGCGGGAACTGTGCTTCCGCAGAGGTAGGTGGGCCAGCAGGCCAGAGGTGGATGAACGCAGTGCCCTTGTTTGGGTGTAGAGCCTGATCAGAGCCTGAAGATACGGAGGTGCCGTTCCCCTCACAGCTCCGTAGGCAAGCACCATGGTCTTGTATCAGATGGGAGCTTCAACTAGAAGCCAGTGGAGTGTGCGGAGGAGCGGGGTGACGTGAGAGAACTTGGGAAGGTTGAACACCAGACGGGCTGCGGCGTTCTGGATGAGTTGTAGGGGTTTAATGGCACAGGCAGGGAGCCCCGCCAACAGAGAGTTGCAGTAATCCAGACGGGAGATGACAAGTGCCTGGATTAGGACCTGCGCCGCTTCCTGTGTAAGGCAGGGTCATACTCTGCGAATGTTGTATAGCATGAACCTACAGGATTGGGTCACCGCTTTGATGTTAGCGGAGAACGACAGGGTGTTGTCCAGGGTCACGCCAGGCTCTTAGCACTCTGGGAGGAGGTCACAATGGAGTTGTCCACCGTGATGGCGAGATCATGGAAAGGGCAGTCCTTCCCCGGGAGGAAGAGCAGCTCCGTCTTGTCGAGGTTCAGCTTGAGGTGGTGATCCGTCATCCACACTGATATGTCTGCCAGACATGCAGAGATGCGATTCGCCACCTGGTTATCAGAAGGGGGAAAGGAGAAGATTAATTGTGTGTCGTCTGCGTAGCAATGATAGGAGAGACCATGTGAGGATATGACAGAGCCAAGTGACTTGGTGTATAGCGAGAATAGGAGAGGGCGTAGAACTGAGCCCTGGGGGACACCAGTGGTGAGAGCACGTGGTGCGGAGACGGATTCTCGCCACGCCACCTGGTAGGAGCGACCTGTCAGGTAGGATGCAATCCAAGAGTGAGCCGCGCCGGAGATACCCAACTCGGAGAGGGTGGAGAGGAGGATCTGATGGTTCACAGTATCAAAGGCAGCAGATAGGTCTAGAAGGATGAGAGCAGAGGAGAGAGAGTTAGCTTTAGCAGTGCGGAAAGCCTCCGTGACACAGAGAAGAGCAGTCTCAGTTGAATGACCAGCCTTGAAACCTGACTGATTTGGATCGAGAAGGTCATTCTGAGAGAGATAGCAGGAGAGCTGGCCAAGGACGGCACGTTCAAGAGTTTTGGAGAGAAAAGAAAGAAGGGATACTGGTCTGTAGTTGTTGACATCGGAGGGATCGAGTGTAGGTTTTTTGAGAAGGGGTGCAACTCTCGCTCTCTTGAAGACGGAAGGGACGTAGCCAGCGGTCAAGGATGAGTTGATGAGTGAGGTGAGGTAAGGGAGAAGGTCTCCGGAAATGGTCTGGAGAAGAGAGGAGGGGATAGGGTCAAGCGGGCAGGTTGTTGGGCGGCCAGCCGTCACAAGACGCAAGATTTCATCTGGAGAGAGAGGGGAGAAAGAGGTCAAAGCATAGGGTAGGGCAATGTGAGCAGGACCAGCGGTGTCGTTTGACTTAACAAACGAGGATCGGATGTCATCGACCTTCTTTTCAAAATGGTTGACGAAGTCATCCACAGAGAGGGAGGAGGGGGGGGGGGGGGGGAGGAGGATTCAGGAGGGAGGAGAAGGTGGCAAAGAGCTTCCTAGGGTTAGAGGCAGATGCTTGGAAGTTAGATTAGTAGAAAGTGGCTTTAGCAGTAGAAATAGAGGCGGAAAATGTAGAGAGGAGGGAGTGAAAAGATGCCAGGTCCGCAGGGAGGCTAGTTTTCCTCCATTTCTGCTCGGCTGCCCGGAGCCCTGTTCTGTGAGCTCGCAATGAGTTGTCAAGCCACGGAGCAGGAGGGGAGGACCGAGCCGGTCGGGAGGATAGGGGACATAGAGCGTCGAAGGATGCAGAAAGGGAGGAGAGGAAAGTTGAGGAGGCAGAATCAGGAGATTGTTTGGAGAACGATTGAGCACAGGGAAGATATGATAGGATGGAAGAGGAGAGAGTAGCAGGAGAGAGAGAGCGAAGGTTGCGACGGCGCAATACCATCTGAGTAGGGGCAGAGTGAGTGGTGTTGGAGGAGAGCGAGAGGGAAAAGGATACAAGGTAGTGATCGGAGACTTGGAGGGGAGTTGCAGTGAGATTAGTAGAAGAACAGCATCTAGTGAAGATGAGGTCAAGCGTATTGCCTGCCTTGTGAGTAGGGGGGGACGGTGAGAGGGTGAGGTCAAAAGAGGAGAGGAGTGGAAAGAAGGAGGCAGAGAGAAATGAGTCAAAGGTAGACGTAGGGAGGTTAAAGTCACCCGGAACTGTGAGGGGTGAGCCATCCTCAGGAAAGGAACTTATCAAGGCATCAAGCTCATTGATGAACTCTCCAAGGGAACCTGGAGGGCGATAGATGGTAAGGATGTTAAGCTTGAATGGGCTAGTGATTGTGACAGCATGGAATTCAAATGAGGAGATAGACAGATGGGTCAGGGGAGAAAGAGAGAATGTCCACTTGGGAGAGATGAGGATTCCAGTGCCACCACCCCGCTGACCAGATGCTCTCGGGGTGTGCGAGAACACGTGGTCAGACGAGGAGAGAGCAGTAGGAGTAGCAGTGTTTTCTGTGGTAATCCATGTTTCCGTCAGCGCCAAGAAGTCGAGGGTCTGGAGGGTAGCATAGGCTGAGATGAACTCTGCCTTGTTGGCCGCAGACCGGCAGTTCCAGAGGCTGCCGGAGACCTGGAACTCCACGTGGGTCGTGCGCGCTGGGACCACCAGGTTAGAGTGGCAGCGGCCACGCGATGTGAAGCGTTTGTATGGCCTGTGCAGAGAGGAGAGAACAGGGATAGACCGACACATAGTTGATAGGCTACAGGAGAGGCTACGCTAATGCAAGAGAGCAGGGCCTCCCTCACTAACAATTCACTGAAACACTAAAACGCTAAAATATAACTTTTCTAGCTACCACTATAAATTAAAATTGATGTAAACTACAGTGGTTCAATGTTTCCAGGAATAGGCTCAAACTTAGTTTATTCCGCTAGATAACTTGGTACAGTATTCTTCCGTGAAAACCCACCTAGTGCACCGTGTCCTATGACGCCGTAGCTAACTAGCTAACTAGCATGCTAGCATCCTATAACACACGGTTAGCACCAATACTTGGTAACAAAAACTACCAATGGATCATTCGTGTCCGTGTCTAGTTCATAACGCAGAAGTAATTAAACGTTGGCTAGCTAACACAAAGTCAGTCCTGCTAGCTACACAAGTGGCCTACACATCTCGAATGTTCAGAAAGTTAAGCTTTCGTTGCAAAAATCTTTATTGACTAAAAATGATACAGCTAGCTGGTAGGGTTAGCTAGCTAGCAGTGGGCGTGTTGTAGACTATGTTAGAAAATGTAGCTGGCTAGCTAACCTCGATAGTTACTCTGTACTACGCCTTTATCTTGATACAATGAAAACTATGTAGCTAGCTAACATTACACTAGTCAAATCGTTCCGTTGTATTGTATATAGTTTCTACAGTACTGCTAATTGGTAAAGTTGGATAGCTAGCAGTGGCTGTGGTGTTATGGTGTTGACGCCTTTTCGAAAACGGTGTGAACGAACGAATACAGCTGGCTAGCTAACCAAACGGATACGACTGTCTTGGTGTGCTTGGACCATGAGAGGTTGTTGGTGATGTGGACACCAATGAACTTGAAGCTCTCAACCTGCTCCACTGCAGCCTGTAGATAAGAATGGGGGTGTGCTTGGTCCTCTTTTTCCTGTAGTCCACAATCATCTCCTTTGTCTCGATCACATTGGGAGAGAGGTTGTTGCCCTGGCACCACATGGCCAGGTCTCTGACCTCCTCCCTATAGGCTGTCTCGTCGTTGTCGGTGATCAGGCCTACCACTGTTGTGTCATTGGCAAATTTAATGATGGTGTTGGAGTCGTGCCTGGCCGTGCAGTCATGAGTGAACAGGTAGTACAGGAGGGGACTGAGCACGCACACCTGAGAGGCCGCCGTGTTGAGGATCAGCGTGGCGGATGTGTTGTTACCTACCCTTACCACCCGGGGGCGGCCTGTCAGGAAGTCCAGGATCCAGTTGTAGAGGGAGGTGTTTAGTCCCAGGGTCCTTAGCTTATTGATGAGCTTTGAGGGCACTATGGTGTTTGGGCTTTCTCCTGTAGAGCTCCATTTTTATGGAATGGTCTGCCTATGCATGTGAGAGACGCAGACTCGGTCTCAACCTTTAAGTCTTCATTGAAGACTCATCTCTTCAGTAGGTCCTGTGATTGAGTGTAGTCTGGCCCAGGAGTGTGAAGGTGAACAGAAAGGCACTGGAGCAATGAACCGCCCTTGTTGTCTCTGCCTGGCTGGCTCCCCTCTCTCCACAGGGATTCTCTGCCTCAAACCTTATTACAGGGGCTGAGTCACTGGTGCTCTTCCATGCTGTCCCTAGGAGGGGTGAGTCACTGACGTGATCTTCCTGTCCGGGTTGACGCCCCCCCTTGGGTTCGTGCCATGGGGGAGATCTTCGTGGGCTGTACTTGGCTTTGTCTCAGAATAGTAAGTTGGTGGTTGAAGATATCCCTCTTGTGGTGTGGGGGGCTGTGCTTTGGCAAAGTGGGAGGGGTTATATCCTGCCTGTTTGTCCCAGACCTGCTGTTTTCAAATCTCTAGAGACAGCAGGAGCGGTAGAGATACTCTGAATGATCGGCTATGAAAAGCCAACCGACATTTACTCCTGAGGTGCTGACCTGTTGCACCCTCTACAACCACTGTGATTATTATTATTTGACCCTGCTGGTCATCTATGAACATGTTATGTTATAATCTCCACCTGGCACAGCCAGAAGAGGACTGGCCACCCCTCATAGCCTGGTTCCAGCCTTTCTAGGGAGTTTTTCATAGCCACTGTGCTTCTACACCTACATTTATTTTTATCAGATAAGTTGACTGAGAACACATTCTCATTTACAGCAACAAACTGGGGAATAGTTACAGGGGAGAGGGATGAATGAGCCAATTGTAAGCTGGGTGATCATGGTGGTATGAGGGACAGCTTGGAAATCTATCCAGGACACCAGGGTCAACACCCCTACAATAAGTGCCATGGGATCTTTAGTGACCACAGAGAGTCAGGACACCTGTTTAACATCCCATCCGAAAGACAGCACCCTACAAAGGAAAGAGTGCCTCCTACTGGCCCTCCAACACCACTTCCAGCAGCATCTGGTCTACCTTCTAGGGACTAACCAGGACCAACCCTGCTTAGCTTCAGAGGCAAGCCAGCAGTGGGATGCAGGGTGGTATGCTGCTGGCTTGTTTACATTGCTTGCTGTTTGGGGTTTAGGCTGGGTTTCTGTACAGCACTTTGGGACATCAGCTGATGTAAGAAGGGCTTTATAAATACATTTGATTGATTGATTGATTGATTGAATGCTGAGCTGTAGTCAATGAATAGCATTCTCACATAGGTGTTCCTTTTGTCCAGGTGGGAAAGGGCAGTGTGGAGTGCAATAGAGATTACATCATCTGTGGATCTGTTGGGGTGGTATGCAAATTGGAGTGGGTCTAGGGTTTCTGGGATAATGGTGTTGATGTGAGCCATGACCAGCCTTTCAAAGCACTTCATGGCTACAGACGTGAGTGCTACGGGTCGGTAGTCATTTAGGCAGGTTACCTTAGTGTTCTTGGGCACATGGACTATGGTGGTCTGCATAAAACATGTTGGTATTACAGACTGGGACAGGGAGAGGTTGAAAATGTCAGTGAAGACACTTGCCAGTTGGTCAGCGCATGCTCACAGTACACGTCCTGGTAATCCGTCTGTCCCTGCGGCCTTGTGAATGTTGACCTGTTTAAAGGTCTTACATCGGCTGCTCACATCGGTCTTACTCACATCGGCTTGCTCACATCGGCTGCGGAGATCGTGCTCCTCTTTAGTCAAAGAGTTATATTTATCACAATTCGACCCATCTCAACCGGCAGATAAATGCTTAACCTCTATAATTTTGACACATACTCAGGAAATGAACATGATAGTTTGGGTAGAAACACAACTACTGGTACACACTATTTTCCTAACCTGACTCCTTGCTAGTCTTTCTGTCTCCCAGGTTTACACACAGTCTCTGTCAACATGTTCACTGTATCAGTAAAACCTCGTCAAATTACATCATTCATATAATGCAAACCTTTGTGTGTTTTCTGGCAAACATGCGTAAAGTGAGGTAGAAGAGGCTCAACTCTGCGTGAAGCAGCATTATGCTGATGAGAGCTTGGACATGGGCTGTAAATGGTAGCAGCACAGCGGGAACCGCTGGTGCAACGGGACACTTATGTGCCTCATAGAGTGTCCAATGATCTCGCTGCCGGCAGGCAGGGCCACAGAGGCCTGGTGTCCTTAATCATTACATGTGCTGCTGCTTTACTGTTCTGTAACTGAGGCTGATTAGCGGATGTACATAAAAACACAAATGCCCATTTTCAGACATTTTGTAGCTGTTTTAACTAGGTAAGCAAACAGTGCATGGACACTTTTGGATGGTCTTAACCCCACCACACATGTTGTCTCAGTTGGTATGGGCCCACAGTAAAAAACACACGCAGAGAAGAAGGTCAAAATAAAATAAGTCCAGGACCTGTTGGAGTTTTAGAGGAAGATGAAGAAGAGGGGTAATGAGAATGACTGTAACTGTTTTGCAATGAGAACTACCCAGATGATCCCTTGTCTAAAACAATACTATGACTCACTGTTGCTAGGAGTCAGCATGTACAACAATGTACAATTCCTTCCGACAACCCTGTCTGTCCAGCCAAATTCCACTCCTTCATTACGAATCTGTCGACCAGTTAACAATGTTAGACTGGCCTGGAGTAATCAGCAACACCTCCCCACCCTTCCTCTCCTCTAAATGGAAAGGTTGAAAAGAAAGAGAGGAGGAATTCAAGTGTGTGTGTGTTTCTAGGTAGAACTCTTTTGGATTCCATGTAGAACCCGGTTCTACATGGAACCTAAAACTTTTCTACCTGGAACCAAAAAGGGTTTTTACTAGGAACCAAAAAGGGTTTATTTAAAGGCTTCTCCTATTGGGACAGACGAAGAACCCTTTTGGAACCCTTTTTTATATGAGTGTAGTAGAAACAGGAAGTGCAGGCAGGCCTTTACATTGTAAGAATTTCCTGCCTGTTAGATGCGTATTACTACAGTAGAGGAGAGAGAGAGGGGGTAAGGGGGGAATACAGAGGAAGGGCTGAGCTGTGTGTGTGTGCGTGTGTGCGTGCGTGCGTGCGTGCGTGTATGTGTGAGTTAAAGGTATTATGAAACAGGTTAAAGGCTTAAGGTTTAGATTAAGGCCAGTCTATTTGGAGACTACAGTGGTTGCCCTGTCTAACTCAGGAGTCGCTAAGTGCGAGCTCTCTTTTCCATTTGCAAATCAAGCCTTTATAAATACTGAATAACAATCAAATCTGTCACTATTGCCTCTAATTTCCTTCTTTGACAAGACAATTAACCTTTATTTAAACACACACAAAACAAGATGTCAAATAAAGAGCTTGGCCAACAAGCAAAGGAACAAACAGGTTACAGCTCCTGCTAGCTCTTGCTACCGGTGGCTTTACGTACTGTATGCGTGCATACATCCCACGTAGTCTGTTGTGTACTTTGTTTGCTGTCTGTTGCTGTGCGTTAAAGTGGCATTTGCATTTGGACTTAAAAGGGTCCGGGTTGCCTTATAACTGCCATTGGAGTGGCACTCAACCCCAACCCCCGACTGTGTCAGTGTTGGTCAAACGACTGTTTGTCTTGCAAAGAGAAATTAGGGTATGGAGGAAGGGGTGCCAGCCAGGGTAGGGTCTCAGGGTAGGGTCTCAGGGTAGGGTCTCAGGGTAGGGTCTCAGGGTAGGGTCTCAGGGTAGGGTCTCAGGGTAGGGTCTCAGGGTAGGGTCTCAGGGTAGGGACTCAGGGTAGGGTCTCAGGGTAGGGTCTCAGGGTAGGGTCTCAGGGTAGGGTCTCAGGGTAGGGTCTCAGGGTAGGGTCTCAGGGTAGGGACTCAGGGTAGGGTCTCAGGGTAGGGTCTCAGGGTAGGGTCTCAGGGTAGGGTCTCAGGGTAGGGTCTCAGGGTAGGGTCTCAGGGTAGGGTCTCAGGGTAGGGTCTCAGGGTAGGGTCTCAGTGAATAGTGGGGGATTGAATATCAGATGCACATGCAATTAGTTGCTGCATCAGCAGCATTCATCTCTGAATGTATGAGTTTTCTGGCATTTGGAGGGAAATAAAGTGTAAAATATTCAATACAGGTTTTAGTCTTGGTGTGTATTATTCTGGGTATGAAACAGAGATTTGAATATTAACTGATATTTGGAGACCAAATAATTCATAGTATTGAGCTTGTTTCCCGCTCTGGCCCATTCCACTGTTCAGCATATCAAGTCAGTCTAACAGTCAAAATGAATCACGTTGCCAGTTCAGAGACAGTTGTAAGGCAGAGCAGAGTCTAACCTTAAAATTGTGTCACGATCAAAAAGTTGACTGGCCTTGTGGTGTTGCTATTAATACTTTGCCCTACCGTATGGAAAGACACGTGTCCAATTGCTTGTAAGAGAAAGTGTGTGTGTGCGTGTGTGCATGCCTGTGTGTGTGTCTGTGTGTGTGGTCTATATTTATAAGAGTGGCCAAGCTGTTTGGAGTACTGTGAAGTGTTTTGTTGTGCTCCTAATCTGTTGCCACAACAACATGGTGATGATGTCACAGCGGAGGCATGGGGATAACCGCACCCCTTTTTTGTGAGAAATCTCTTATGACGAGAGAATTCGAGGGTAAATAAATGGAGAAAAATATGGAAAACAAAACACTGTTCAGTACTCTCAAGTTGGCATGGAAAAGAACAGAACAGGGCATTTTCAGTTCCATCTGGATGGGCTGACTCCATCAGAGTCAGAATATAGATAAAGTATAGTGAATTGTCAATCCTCTCTCACCTTTAAAAGATGTAGCATATTGAACATGACCGTTTAGTTGAAATGACACCACTCCTGGAAAGTGACATGTTAGACAAAAAACCATGACCTAAATCCAACTGCATTACCTAATCTTGTTTTAGTTGTTTTAGCTTCATATTAGCTGTACAGTACCAAAGTTACATTCCCTTCCTGTTTGGAGAGCTTTCGAAGTAGTACATGTATTTACAAGATAAGAATCCCTGTACTAAAATGGCTGAGTTCTAAGCTGAACTGCATAATGCAATAAAGTCACACTTATACCTGTGTACTAACACTGTAATTACTACAGTAACTATATAGGACTTGCTATACAATTACATGGTGTTAGAGTTGAGTGTTTTTTTTGTTGTTATTACTTAATAACATAACGAACAGTATATTCTAGCATGTTAATACAATGTTTTTAATAGTGTCATTAGTGTTTCTTCACAGGTTTTTGAGCAGTTTAATGTTAGCCCACCCAGCCACCAGATGGCACTATTATTTATTTTACGTCATTTGTCATCTGCATCCGACTTTAATGTGCCCAGCCGGCTATACACTCGTGTCCCTTGGCGACCGGGTCGTACATAAAACATCCTTCATTCAAGCTGCAAAGGCATCTATTTCCTCCATAACTCAATTTAATGGCCCGCCGGCTTAAAAAAACTGAGAAAATATGCAAACTATCTTAATAAAACACAATTTCCCACCACCACGAGTGGCTAATGCTACTTCCTGATTTATTGCGCCGCGTTCATCCAGGGGAAACAACAGACTGCTGCAACCTGATTGGCTGAACGTGGTATGCAACATCCGGAAAATTGTGTTTAATTAAGTCAGTAAGCATTTTTTCCCGGGTCAGTGAGATATGCAACCAACGTGGTCCAAGAGCATTTCGTATTATTCTGTACATAAATCCAAGACACTCCATTTAGTATGATATGTTACATTTCGTATGGTATGTATTAACTTGTGGATGTCCATCATCGATTTCGTATGTATGTTACAAATTACAAAGAATTCGCAAAACGTATGATGTGTTACGAATTCCAATTTGTTGTGGCAAACGTTAACTTTAGCTAGCTCTAGGGGTTAGGGGCTAAGGTTAGGGTTAAGGTTAGGCGTTAGGTCAAAGGGTTAAGGTTAGGGGAATGGTTAACTAAAAGGGTTAAGGTTATGGGAAGGGTTAGCTAACATGCCAAGTAGTTGAAAAGTAGCTAAAAAGTAGTAAGTAGCTTGCAAAGTTGTTAATTAGCGAAAATGCTAAAGTTGTCCATGAGATTTAAACACGCAACCTTTGGGTTGCTAGACGTTTGAGTTATACGCCCGCCCATCCACCCCGACCAACCAATCTCCTTTCGTTTTTGCTTTAAGTAATCTATCTTATTTAACCATACTAAACATGTAAACATATCATACTAAATTTGAGTGCCCTGGATTTTCTTTTACTATGTTACATCTAGTTTATGAGACCAGTCTGATGCAACCTGTCACAAAGTTCGTCGTCTGAGGAGGAGAAATCATCAGACCAATATGCAGCGGGTAAATTGCTCATCTTCTTATTTATTAAAGAAAGGGAAAAAAATACTCATACAAAACAAACAACGAAAACAGTCCTGTAAGGTGCTCAGACTATACACGGAAACAACTACCCACAAAACCCATGAAGAAAAACCCCTACTTAAATATGACCTCTAATCAGAGGCAATGAGGATCAGCTGCCTCCAATTAGAGATCAACCCAAACATACACAACATAGAACTAGAAGAACTAGAAAGGAAAACATAGAAATAGATAACATAGATCAAACCCAAAATCCCAAAACAAACACCCCCCTGCCACGCCCTGACCATACTATAATAACAAAATAACCTCTTTACTGGTCAGGACGTGACACAACCGGTCAACAATTCAGAGTGCTAGGTGGAACAATCAGCCATAATAATAATGACTAGGAGCACACAGCTCTCTTATCTATCCCTTACGTATTCCTTTACCTCTCTCGTCTGTCTGACCTCAAACTTTTGACCCTGCTTTGTCAGGGTGCATGCCTGTCTGTCTACCACAATAATCACAACACAAGTCATCATGATGATGTGGCAAGTGACATTTTGTTTCTTGAAAGTTCAATATCTGCTGACATGCAAAACATTTTGGGACTATATCAACCGTGGACTTATTTGTATTTATTTTTTATCCTTTAAGTCCTGTCCATACAAGCATATTGAGGTCGCAGTGTTAACATGTCAGAAGATCATTTGAAATGGTTTGAAAATCAACAGACATACATATGAAGATGGGCAAAAACTGGTTGAATCAACATTGTTTCCTATCACGTTTCAGGAGAAGACCCAGATGCAGACAGTGTCGAAGTAACAAGCACAAAGACAGGGGAAACAGATCAGGGTGTTACAGTTTCCAAGTAATTTCAACCGAAGAATTCAATGTTATGATGTTGAATCAACATAGAAAACTGATTGGATTTGCAAAAAGTCTTAAAGTCACCTGACTTTTAATCTAAATCCAATACAGTGTGAAATGTTTGGTTTATTTCACATTGAATTCACGTTAGTTGACAACTCAACCAAATGTAAATCAAAACTAGATGTTAAACTGATATCTGTGCCCAGCAGGGAGTCTCTTTCAGATTTTTTGTTGTTGAGGCAATGAGTGTGTGGGTTGGGGGGGAGTGTTCAGAAGTGTATGGAAAATCGCTGTACCATTAGAAATTATACAACCTTGCGATCGGAAATAAAATTGGTAAACGTTAGATGGTTATATGATCTGGGTAGAAACTATAAACCCTTGTCATAAACAGACGGTTTCACTTTCATCCATCTGCAAGCTCATCATGTGGGTCTAAAAAGGGAGCGAGAGAGAGTGATGAATGGGTGCACTAGCTCCAGGATTAGGGCTGTGAACCGGCACGTTGCCCCCAACAGCTGTGAATCGCCCCGCAGACGATCCCCATTATTATCCCAGCAGCTCTACGACTCTACGACCCCCCCTCGGCATGAAGACTATAGTATAGAACTAAAAGTAAGGGTGCTTTGTGGTTCTATATTGAACCTTTTTGATGTTCAATATGAAGCCAGCCATTGAACCCATTTTGATTCTAAAGACTTAGAGTATTAAAACCATTGCTTCTGGAAGTGTAGTTCCAAATATGAGTGAGCCTTGAGTGGACAGTCCTTAGTGCCACCCAGCTAATGTGGCCCCTCAGTCCCAATCCCCTTTAGCTGTGTGAATCAGCTAAACCAACAGACACAATTCCAGCCAGGCGAGTGGCTTTATTGAACATCTCATTTCAGTGAGGTGGTTGCTTCTGACTTGCAACGTAACCACTTTCCAACTGTGTGGGTCTCTATTGGTGTGACTCAGAAACAGAAATAGGAAATGTTCTCAGTTAGTTCCCACACCCTGGGAGAAATAACCTCATGCTGTGAGAGATGAAGGACAGAATGCATCATCTTCCTGAATCAGATCTTATGTTGCATTATTCAACTAATAGAGAACACATACGCAGCCCAGACTTGTGTGATACTGGCCTACTCATGCATACTGTAGCATATGGCTGCATATGGGCAAGATGGAGACAGTTGTTAGAATTCACAACATACATTGTATTTTCCAGAATGTCTGATGAATTATAATTGTTTGACCACTATATCACCCCAAACCTTTAAATCTACTGATGATCATCAAGTTCCTGTGTAACCGTCCTCAATAAAATAATGTTGGTAAATAACCACTCTCCTCACTCCATTCCAACCAGGAGGAATACTTAGTAACAACTCGAGGTAGAAAAGGTAATTGAGAGTTGAGATAATAGGATGATAAATACCGATGATGTTACTCTGTATCAATTGACCACCAATTTAATAATATACTGTATCTGGTTATCTTTGTTAAATCTCTGTTGGTCAGCATCACCCAGGTAGAAAAGGTTACAGAGAGACAACCATGTGATCTTTATTAGGCAGATAGACCTAAATCCCCTCCCCATTCTAAAGGATTGAACGCAAATGGTGGCTGCGCGCCAAGGAGAGGATACTATTATCAGAATACCCAGATCTTGCCAAGGAGAGGATACAATTATCAGAATACCCAGATCTTGCCAAGGAGAGGATACAATTATCAGAATACCCAGTTCGGGAAGATTTCAGTATCATATAGATGGCTCCGTTCTGAGTGTAGCCCACTCTAGATGGACATTAACAAGTTGTTCTTCTGTCAGTCTTTTTCTGAATTAAGAGCTCCACCTCTTCTAAAGTTTGTCACGAGTCGAGGAACTCCCTCCTTTCAATATCCCTTCAATTAGGACAGAGGATCGTGCGTAGCGAGGGAGAGCGAATCAAGGGAAGAAGCTGCCTCAGCATTTAGGAGAGATACAGCGAGTTTGAGTTTCAATGCATGTAGTTTAGAGACATAGAACAACCACTCCACAAGCCTTACTGATCTAAAAAGTGTTGATTAAAACAAATACAATTGTAGTGGATTAATTGAGACATAGAATGGGTTCCAAAAAATACCATTCGAAGACACCGGGAAAACTGAACTACTCATTATTCTGCATTGGGTTTTGTCTAATAATTCTGCTACCGTTGTGTGATACTTTCAACTTGGACGTGGAGAACCCTTCTGTCTACAGCGGACCTAATGGGAGCTACTTTGGATATTCCGTGGAATTTTACTTGACCAATTCTTCCAGGTGAGTATTTTTTATATCCTGGAAGTCATTTAGAAAGTTACTGTGAACACGGTGGGACAAATTAGGTAGTTGTCGGTCATTTTCATTATATGGTAAGTGGTAAACATTATCCCAGGAGGTTAGAGGGTTTATTCACGAGTTGCCGTGAATATCAACTGAATCTTTTGGTATAGCCTACATTTAATAAATCAGTTATTACATCAGGTAAATGCACATATGGAATTAGATTTTCTCGTTTGGTTTTGGTTACAAATCCATCCATCCGTGCACGATGCGCTGGAAAAAGGTTACCCTCATATGATGACTTGACCAGTGACCTCCCTATGGTAGGATTGGGAATAAAAACGTAATCTTTCCTATTGGAAAACGTTTGGGAATGTGACCTCTGAGTCACAAACAAGCTGTGACTTTTATCTCAGCATCCTGGCATGCAGTGGCTCCATCACATCAGTCCTGTCATGTCATTTCCATGTAAAAGGACCCACGAGCACCAACGTGAAGTTCATAGAAGCATGTCTAAGTGGGTGTAAAATGAAAACTAAGAGTCTATATTTGAGAAATTAAGACATATATACATTTTTCAAACATTTTCCATCCTAAAAATGTGGAGTAAGCAAAGGCTTTGATTTCTGGTCAAACAGATGGAAAAGGGTTCTTAGAAAACATCTACCAAAAAAAGTTTTATAAAGTGTTAAAAATTCTACTTAAACACAATGTTGAAGTAAAGATCCCTGCCAACTAATATCAACACCTATATAGTTTCAGAGAAAATGTTTTGTCTTCTAAGTTTAAGAAACATTGCCTTGTGCCTTGAAATTCCATTACCAAAAACCCACATATCTTTAAGATATTTTCTAAATTCTCTACCTCAGTAGGGAGCATAATGAAAGTTCACAGAAGTAACAAGTAAAGGTAGACCTATCACTTAGTTTTTACTGATCTTTAAAAAATATATCTATAAATTATTAAGTGATTGAAACTCGAATTTCAGAAAAATCGGTAACAGAATTTCTGCAATTGAGTTGGCTACAATGAGAAAGCATAGTAGTCACAAACCACAGCTGGGTTCCCAAGTTTGGAAAGCACAGCACTGCACAGTAGAGTAGAGTAAAGAAAAGTAGATTATAGTTCAGTACAGTAGAGTTCAGTACAGTATAGTACTGTACTGATCTCTAATGTCCAAACTTGTGAAACATAGATGTCTATGTGGTCTTGTTTGGCGGCAGAACTCTATTAAAATAATAGCCATTGTGTAGAATAATACCCAAATATGCAAAGAAGAATTTTGCAAATGTATACCTTTGTATGCCTATTTACCGCAGTTCCGTTACCGGGTGTCAATGTGTCATGTCATAGTTAACACCCCATTCTTTCTGCAGACATCATTGAATCTTAATTCGGAGCAGATATTTTGGAGTTTTTAGAAAACTCTGTGTAAATTGTTGAAAGTAGTCCTTCTGCATAGAGTTGTCTGCTTTGTTAAACTTTGAAATCAAAAATATGAGTCTCAGCGTGATTATGTTACTGGGAATTGCCAGTCTATAGTTCTGCTGAAATCATTCATAAAAGACATTCTCTGGAACTTTGGCGACTGCTAAGTATTTTTAAACCTCCCGTGTTGGGCTGGATGTGTCAATGTGTTGTTCATACATGCACAATCTATGAGCAGAATTACTGTCTTACATCCATTTGCCATGAAATCCCTAGTTTGAAAGCAACTGTTTTTTCTGCAAGCTCTGCTTGCGCCATTTTCCCTACATTTCCCCCCATGTGGGCCAACCCCTAGCATTTCGAGTTATAACCAATGAGCTTCAGCCCCTCGTTTTTTGAGTGACAGCTAGAAAGATGCACACACAGCAGAGCTAGATAGAGAACAATGACGTGGTACACATATCTGCACATATGTGATGTAGTACGCAGTTTTCGGGAACCATATTTGACTCGTGAGTGCTACTCTCAGAACTACTGGCTAGAAAGTATACAAAAGTACCGGACTCTTTAAGAAGGGTTTAAAACTTAGTCCATGTCACACTTATTACAGGTACTTACAGACTACTGCGGCTGCACAGCCAAAATGTGGTCAGGGTAGATAGTCTGGACTGATAGATAGTCTGAAGACACACATAGTTGATGATGGAAGGCACCCAGACAGTCACTGCTGTCCATGGGCTGTTTGCTGTGTGTGTCGACCACCACTAATCAGTATGCCGTGTCAGCGACTCAGCCTGGACCTAGCTATCTGCCCTGTAATTGTAATAATTAATCATTAACCAAAGTGAAGCTACACTGGGCTGCCGGGGTCAGACGCAGTCAGATGTCCTGGCTGACTGAGTTTGTGTCTGTCTGCCCAGAATGGTCTCACCTGCCAGAGCATCCTAGGGGTTTAGGAGAGGGGCTTTGTGCCGAGTGGGTCGCCAGTTTCCCAGTGTTTCTCCTCCCCACTTCCCTAGTCGTCTTGACTATAGTTCAGACACAGACAGGTCTGGCAAATCTGTATGATTTAGGATGTGATGCTAGCAGACACTGAGTCAAAGTAGGTAGATGTGTTAAAGCCCATCTACCTCCTCTACCTCCCTCCTCCTCACCCCTTCCTCCCCCTCTTCTGGTCTGATGTCATTCTGCAGGGTCTTTAACCCCCATCCCCCTCTGTCTGCCCAGGCCCCGTCCGTCTCATATATGTAGTGTGAAGTCACAGCAACAGCATGAACAGCAGTCATCTCTCCCGTCGATGACTTCATCTTAACTTTTAACAGCTGAGACATCGTGGTAAGGGGAGGAGAGAAGAGACAATGGGTTTAAGATTCTAGAACATGTGTACTGTGTTCTAGAAGATGGATACTGCATTTAGCATTTGTAAGTCGCTCTGGATAAGAGCGTCTGCTAAATGACTTAAATGTAATGTAATGTAAATGTAGCATCTACCACACACTTGATTTTGTACTTGTGTATATAGCCAAGTTATCGTTATTCATTGTGTATTTATTCCTTGTTATCTTTCAATTTTTCAATTATTTAAAGGACCAGTCAAAGTTTGGACACACCTACTCATTCCAGGGTTTTCTTAATTTTTAAAAACTATTTTCTACATTTTCTACACATGCAATAACCAAAAAAGTGTTAAACAAATCAAAATATACTTTAGATTTTAGATTCTTCAAAGTAGCCACCCTTTGCCTTGATAACGGTGTTGTGACTTTACTTTCATTAATCTGATGACTGTTATTTATCGAATCAACTAACTATGTTAAATTGTTACCCAATTAAATTAATATTGTAACAATTAAATCATTAGGATTTTGGGGCACCACGAGAGCGGTTGTTTACCTATCACATCCATAAAACAGTCAATGTATTAATCATAACCTCGTATCATATCATCATTCTGAACAGTCGTAACCTCCTGCATCTGCAAAAAACCCAGCCTTACTTATGATTCAGTACTACACAAATTGGTTTAATTATTTATTTACTAGCTAACTAAATGATAACACAGGATAACATACACACTTAATACATTAGAAAAAGGTCCCTAGCGGACTGACGCAACATATGGCGGCTTGTTACACAATGACATTAGAGGTAGTAGAGAGTAGAGGGAGAGAGAGAGAAAAAGACACTTATCGTTGATACATTTTATAAACTATTCTCACAGTAATCACATCCTTTGAACATGAACCGCCACCCATATGGAGTAAGAAATCATGATCGTATTTTCGTTTAAATGCCTTTGTTCACCGTGGATCTCTGTCGGAACCCTCACTCCTTAGAAAGGGTGTTGGGCCTTTCAGCGGCACGCTTGTGAGGCTCTGATTGTCCAAAAGGGTTCTCCCCTCCCCTGTCTTCTACTGTTGTTCTCTCTGGAAGATGCTCCTTGGAAGATAGGCCTGCCAGCCGTTTTGATGGTTCCCATTGGTGATGAAAGGTGTAGAATACGATGATTTGAGAAGAGTAGTAGAATAGGATGGTTTGAGAGGTAGTAGAATGGTCTCTCCTAAAATCAAATTCCTATCTTAACAAAGATACTTTCATCATTACTCATATTTCATGCACAACGTAAAGGATTGAGACTTCGTACATGTAGAGTATATACTTTTCAAGTTACAGTATTTCCTTTATAACACTTTTTATGACATCGCAAAATAACATCCCATATGACATTATTATTCTTTAGATCACCTCTGACCATTTCCTACATTCTTATGTTAGAAATATTGTTCCAGTATTCGCTTTAGAATATGTTAGAGTTTCATCGGGAAAAGTCTCTGAAGACAAAGGGACATTCCTAATTTACGACAGGGTGTGAGCTGTCAACCCTCCAGCAGCCCCCCCCCCCTCTGTGGGTGAGAGAGGGTCTGGTTACTGTCATCCATTGCCAAGCTGATCTGACCCATTTGGATGCTCACAGGACAGTCATGACAACTGTTTTGCACACTCTTGGCATTCTCTCATCCAGCTTCAACTGGAATGCTTTTCCAATAGTCTTGAAGGAGTTCCCACATATGCTGAGCACTTGTTGGCTGCTTTTCTTTCACTCTGTGGTCCAACTCATCCCAAACCATCTCAATTGGGTTGAGGTCGGGTGATTGTGGAGGACAGGTCATCTGATAAAGCACTCATCACTCTCCTTCTTGGTTAAATAGCCCTTATACAGCCTGGAGGTGTGTTGGGTCATTGTCCTGTTGAAATACAAATGATCGTCCCACTAAGTGAAAACCAGATGGGATGGCATATCGCTGTAGAATGCTGTGGTAGCTATGCTGGTTAAGTGTGCCTTGAATTCTAAATGAATCACAGACAGTCACTAGCAAAGCACCCCCACACCATCACACTTCCTCCTCCATGCTTCACGGTGGGAACCACACATGTGGAGATCATCTGTTCACCTACACTGTGTCTCACAAAGACATGGCGGTTGGAACCAAAAAATCTCAAATTTGGACTCATCAGACCAAAGGACAGATTTCCACCAGTCTAATGTCCATTGCTCGTGTTTCTTGGCCCAAGCAAGTCTCTTCTTCTTATTGGTGTCCTTTAGTAGTGGTTTCGTTGCAGCAATTCGACCATGAAGGCCTGATTCACTTAGTCTTCTCTGAACAGTTGATGTTGAGATGTGTCTGTTACCTGAACTCTGTGAGGTGCAGTTAATTGCCCATTTCTATGGCTGGTAACTCTAATGAACGTATCCTCTGCAGCAGAGGTAACTCTGGGTCTTCCTTTCCTGTGGCGGTCCTCATGAGAGCCAGTTTCATGATAGTGCTTGATGGTTTTCCGGATTGACTGACATTCATGTCTTAAAGTAATGATGGACTGTCTTTTCTCTTTGCTTATTTGAGCTGTTCTTGCCAAAATATGGACTTGGATTGGCTCAAATGCATTAAGAAGGAAAGAAATTCCACAAATTAACTTGTAACAAGGCACACCTGTTAATTGAAATGCATTCCAGGTGACTACCTCATGAATTTGGTTGAGAGAATGCTAAGCGTGTGCAAAGCTGTCATCAAGGCAAAGGGTGGCTACTTTGAAGAATCTCAAATATAAATATATTTTGCTTTGTTTAACACTTTTTTTTGGTTACTACATGATTCCATATGTGTTATTTCAGGGTTCCCGAGTGGCACAGCGGTCTAAGGCAATGCATCTCAGTGCCAGAGGGATCACTACAGACACCCTGGTTCGAATCCAGGAAGTATCACAACCAGCTGTGATTAGGAGTCCCATAGGGCGGCGCACAATTGGCCCAGTGTCGTCCGGGTTTGGCCGCTGTAGGCCATCATTATAATTTGTTCTTAACTGACTTGCCTGGTTAAATTAAAAATAAATTCATCGTTTTGATGTCTTCACTATTATTCTATAATTTAGAAACTAGTACAGTTAAAGAAAAACCCTTGCGTGAGTAGGTGTGTTCAAAGTTCTGACTGGTATTGTATATATTTTTCTCTGCATTGTTGGGAAGGGCCCGTAAGTAAACATTTAACTGTTAGTGTACACCTGTTGTTTATGAAGCATGTGACAAATACAATTTAGCAGCCAGTGGTCCAAATCAGTCTAATTCTTCCACATTTCACCATCATTGTTTGTGACAGCTTCACACGTCAATAACATAAACCAACAGGAAACGGACACATCAGAAACAGAAAGGTTTCCAGTTATCACTCGTTTTCTTCTCAGTTATCAGACTATCACCCACATTGTGGCGACACGGGGGAGTAGGGGAGTAGCTGGAATACAGGGGTGAGGTCAGTCTGGCCGGGATGGGGAGGGTGTTCTCTCTGTCTGACTGTGTGTGTGTGTTTTATTTCCGAGCCTCAACAGCAGCATAGGCCCACAGAGACACACAATTGAGAAAGAGCAAGATAGAACCTTCTCACACATTCATCTCCCTCACCCTACTACACACTGACAGACTTTCACCCTCACTGATAGCATGGCTCCATGAGTGTGTATGTGTGTCTGATTCCTGTCATGCCCCCTGGCCTGGTCTAATAGAGGGAAGTTAGCTAGTAGACAGAGGGGACACTAGCCATGTGCTGACACCACTGTGGTAGACTGCCTGAAGGTCTATGAACTGTGTGTGTGTGTGTGTGTGTGTGTCTGTGTATGTGTGTGTGTGTGTGTGTGTGTGTGTGTGTGTGTGTGTGTGTGTGTGTGTGTGTGTGGACTAGGGAGAAGTAGCGCTGTGTGTGTGTGTGTGTGTGTTAGTAATCTAGAGTGGGAGAGGCAGCACAGTGTGGGGCCTTGTAAGGATAGGTCTGCTCCTTAACCTGATGTGATATGAATCTCAGAGAGGCCTCAGTGCCGGGCCAGATCCACCATGTTGAGAAGAAGACTGCCTAATACCTCTCCATCCATCCAGCAGCATCACATTCCTCCTCCCCTGTCTCTGGTGCCAGACAGGGATCAGGGGATGGACTGCTAAGATGGCTGAGGTCAGAGGTCAGACTATAGATGACAGGCCGTCCGCGAGGGTCTTGTCTGTCTGGACTGACCGATGTCTGCTTCATAGATTTATCAAAGACGTTTCCATGCTCCTGTCCCAATAACAGCAGGCTTTCCTATCTGTCTGTCAGATGAAGAGAATAGAGGATATATCAAGAGACCTTTTGAACTCTGATGAAGTTAAATACTCAAGGAGTCTGTCAGATACTCAGTGCATCACAAATCCGGTGGGCTGACCTGAATTACTGAGGATTCTCTCTGTCTGTCTTTCTGTGTGGTGTAGTTCTATACAGATTACATTACAAGACCGTCATAAGGAGATGTTTGGTCATGGATGCTGCTGCTGATAATGTTCCCCAGCCTATCCCTGCCACATGTGGTCTAGATGGGGTGGTGTTCTGGATTAGATCATGGATGGTTTGACTGTGACGTACCCAGATTGAGGTCACCGTGTTCATGTTGGTCACTTTCCTGGAGTTTACACCCTTAAATAGGGTTTCTGCAAATACAATATTGACACTGGACCCACTGGGGGCTCTGTTAGCAACTAAAACATAGATTTTTCCTCTGTGTCTACACTGTCTCACTCTCCATATATGATCAAACAGGTTTCTGGTATTGTTTTCATTGTTGGTATTCTTTTATTTTGTGAGATTCTTATAAATCATAGTTTGTGTGTGGGGTAGTCGTTGTTTAAATTGGGCATGTGTATTTGGGCTGCCAAGCTATTCTTCACTCAGGTTCTCTGCTCTGCGATTAGCTGCTTTTCATGGCCCTGTGTGTTGGACAATGGGGCTCTTTGTGGGATGTCAGAAAAGGTTTGCTGTTTTCCGTCTGAGAAGCTTTCCATGTGACTCCCTTTTCTTTCTTTATTTATTCACTTTTTAAAAGGCCTTTGAGTCTTTCTCTGTTCTTGCTTCAGGCCTGTGAGGTTGGTCTGGTCACTCTGTAACATTAGTGTGTTGTTTGAAAGGTTAATGGGGACATGCTTAGCCTGGTGACCGAGGTCATGAAACAACCCTGTCTCAAACATTGAAGGCCTGTCTAGATTTTACTGCCCTGTTCGGTAATGGGAGGCTTATATAAAGAAGCCTGTGTGTGTGTGTGTGTGTGTGTGTGTGTGTGTGTGTGTGTGTGTGTGTGTGTGTGTGTGTGTGTGTGTGTGTGTGTGTGTGTGTGTGTGTGTGTGTGTGTGTGTGTGTGTAGGTCAGTCAGTGGAAAAAGGTACGTGTGTTTGGTCATGATAAGCCTAATTGGCTTGTGGACCTCTGTGTTAGGTCTGCTGTGTTAGGTCTGCTGTGTTAGGTCTGCTGTGCCTGTGTGGTGGGAATGCCCTCAGGACGTCACATACTCAGCAGCTGACTCGTCGATTGAGTCGCCCTGACGACACACACTTAGGTAGATTAAATCTTTACTGCCAGAAGTCCTGGCTTGTTTAACCCTATTAGGGTCTATTCATTGTGCAGATTTGGTAACGGCACTCTCCTTTTAGGGAAAATGGACCTAGCCAGACCAAACATTCAAATCAAAATAGACTAGCTCTTTCCAGTTCAGATTCACATTTTCAATTAAATGGAATTGACCAAAGTTCTGCTACTCTGGCAGTCAGTTTGCACAAGAGGGTGCTTGGGAGACAACAGAGACAGTTTGTTTCCAGACAGCTGTGGTGAATGGGAGGTGATCAGAGGGATGGCAGTGTGACTCTCCTCCCATCAGCCTCACTGTTTTTCTCTTTAGAGGTGGGAAGGACTGGACCCCCCTCGGTGGTCACTGTGGAAAGGTGTGAACGGCCTGTAGTTAAAACATCCCTCATGTTTATGAGGTCCATGGGGGTGTGTAAATTAGGGGTTTGGAGATTTTTCAGAGCTGGGGGTGGATTGCAATTTGGCATCAGAAAAATATAGCGTCTCTAACCTCAGCTCCATGTTTATGAAGAAAGAGTCGGGTGTTTTAAATGACCAACTTGCCACTTATGAAACCCTTGTTGCAGTGAAATGACACGGTTGGTGGGTTTGCTGAATGAAACCCTTGTTGCAGTGAAATGACACGGTTGGTGGGTTTGCTGAATGAAACCCTTGTTGCAGTGAAATTACACGGTTGGTGGGTTTGCTGAATGAAACCCTTGTTGCAGTGAAATGACACGGTTGGTGGGTTTGCTGAATGAAACCCTTGTTGCAGTGAAATGACACGGTTGGTGGGTTTGCTGAATGAAACCCTTGTTGCAGTGAAATGACACGGTTGGGGGGTTTGCTGAATGAAACCCTTGTTGCAGTGAAATGACACGGTTGGTGGGTTTGCTGAATGAAACCCTTGTTGCAGTGAAATGACACGGTTGGTGGGTTTGCTGAATGAGCTAAAGTACTTCTGTGCTTCTCATTTCACTACATCACCATAGAAAGAGCTATGGCAAGATAAATTAAAACATTCAGCTAGTGTTCCCCCACATATTTGAATTGGGATTATTTGATTTAATATTGAGCCCATAATCACAAATCAAGTAAAGTAAAACAAACCACAGATGTATTTATGTTTCACAGAGGAACTGAGGGTATCTGAAATTATGTTCATCATTCACTACTCTAGATTATAGCCATGAAATACGTTCAAATTAATGGGAAACCCCATCACATTTAGAATATATCTCCCAAATCAAAACGTGCAATGATAGAGTAGCGGTACTATAGCCCATAGAAATATAATTACTAGAAGTGACATCCCCATTCAAGTCAATGAGGCCATAATGGAATGCAATTCTATTTCAATGCCGTAACCTGCACATGTATTCACCAGTGCTGCTTTATCCATATCATGTTTAGCATGTGTGGCACAAATACAATGCAAGTCAATGGTACCTATTTTAGCATTTTCATGCTTCATATCCAAATCATGTATAAGTAACATTGAGTTACACAACACATTTTTAGATACTTTAGGATGGTTTGGACATGACGTGTGAAAATACTAATATAGGTACCATTGACTTGCATTGGATTTGTGACACAAATTATAAAAAGTTAGCATTTGAAACAGTGGCCAGGTCAACAAAACCAAAGCATGGGTTTCTGTCATACCTGCTCTATAGACTATTTTTTAAAGCAGTCTCCTAATAGCAGGAACAGCACCATCTAGTGGTCAGAACTAGCCAGGTAGCCTAGTGGTTAGAGCGTTGGGCCAGTAACCGAAAGGTTGCTGCATCGAATCCCTGAGCTAACAAGGTAAAAATCTGTCATTCTGCCCCTGAACAAGGCAGTTAAACCACTTTACCCCGGTAAGCTGTCATTGTAAATAAGAATTTGTTATTAACTGACTTGCCGAGTTAAATAAAGGTTAAATACATCCAATAAGAAATATAATAATATCAGGATGTATTCAATTACTAATTTCTCTTAATTGGGGGGAGGGGGAAACATCTCCAAATTCACTGAGAATACATTACATAGGATAAATGAACAATAATCCGAGGCGCAGCTCCTTACTACTTGTCAAACATAGAGAACTGATACTAAACTCAGCAAAAAAGAAATGTCCTCTCACTGCGTTTATTTTCAGCAAACTTAACATCTGTAAATGTTTGTATGAACGTAAGATTCAACAACTGAGACAAACTGAACAAGTTCCACAGACATGTGACTAACAAAAATTGAATAATGTGTCCCTGAACAAAGGGGGGGTCAAAATCAAAAGTAACAGTCAGTATCTGGTGTGGCCACCAGCTGCATGAAGTACTGCAGTGCATCTCCTCCTCATGGGCTGCACCAGATTTGCCAGTTCTTGCTGTGAGATGTTACCCCACTCTTCCACCAAGGCACCTGCAAGTTCCCGGACATTTCTTGGGGGGAATGGCCCTAGTCCTCACCCTCCGACGTGCTCAATGGGATTGGGATCTGGGCTCTTTGCTGACCATGGCAGAACACTGACTTCCCTGTCTTGCAGGAAATCACGCACAGAACGAGCAGTATGGCTGGTGGCATTGTCATGCTGGAGGGTCATGTCAGGATGAGCCTGCAGGAAGGCTACCACATGAGGGAGGAGTATGTATTCCCTGTAACGCACAGCGTTGAGATTGCCTGCAATGACAAAAAGCTCAGTCCGATGATGCTGTGACACACCGCCCCAGACCATGACGGACTCTCCACCTCCAAATCGATCCCGCTCCAGAGTACAGGCCTCGGTGTAACGCTCATTCCTTCGAAGATAAACGTGAATCCGACCATCACCCCTGGCGAGACAAAACCGTGACTTGTCAGTGAAGAGCACTTTTTGCCAGTCAACGTTGTCTGGTGACTTACAACAGACCTACAAGCTCTCAGTCCAGCCTCTCAGCCTATTGCGGACAGTCTGAGCACTGATGGAGGGATTGTGCATTCCTGGTATAACTCGGGCAGTTGTTGTTGCCATCCTGTACCTGTCCCGCATTTGTGATGTTCGGATGTACCGATCCTGTGCAGGTGTTGTTACACATGGTCTGCCACTGCGAGGACGATCAGCTGTTCATCCTGTCTCCCTGTAGTGCTGTCTTAGGCGTCTCACAGTATGGAAATTGCAATTTATTGCCCTGGCCACATCTGCAGTCCTCATGCCTCCTTGCAGCATGCCTAAGGCACGTTCACGCAGATGAGCAGGGACCCTGGGCAACTTTCTTTTGGTGTTTTTCAGAGTCAGTAGAAAGGCCTCTTTAGTGTCCTATGTTTTCATAACTGTGACCTTAATTGCCTAACATCTGTAAGCGGTTAGTGTCTTTACGTCCTTCCACAGGTGTATGTTCATTCATTGTTTATGGTTCATTAAACAAGCATGGCAAACAGTGTTTAAACCCTTTAGAATGAACATCTGTGAAGTTATTTGGATTTTACGAATTGTCTTTGAAAGACAGGGTCCTGAAAAAGCGATGTTTCTTTTTTTGCTGAGTTTATATACTTGTTGTTGGGGTGGGATTGAAGTGGATGTGGGTATCCGTGGATAGCTTTTGACCACATCTTTGGATTCCTCATATTTTACTCATTGTTAGAAAAAAGTTTTGTCCAAATCAGATGTTAGGTACTATAATTATTGAATATTATACTCATTCTATAAATTAAAAGAGCCAATTTGGGTGCAATCAATTAGCTTACAGTTTTTACCGGTTGCTTACACACTGAAAGTGAATGCTTAGACAAAAGCATCAAAACCTTAACTTTTGTAACCATGCCTTAAACAAAGGCACCAAAAGTACAAACACATTTTCTGCTTTGCACATTGTTTGCAATTCTGCAGCACCCTTTGCACTTTGTTTGCACTTTGTTTGCAGTTCTGCAACACACTTGCAAAACACTACACACTGTTTCTTACATTAGACACTTCGTTCAAGAATGAAATATCTTGCAATCATTGGGAAACACTTATATTCAAAATGAAAAACATACCTGAAATTGGCAACTCCCATACACACACACGAAAACACTTCTATAGTAATTGAACCCCAATTAGTCTGAGCCTTAGCACTACAAATAGACCTCAGGTAAGATCACCTCTTTTGTGAGAACTTTGCAAACATGGAGGCAGTGAGAGCGAGAGGAAGAGGAAGAGGTAGAGGAAGAGAGAGAGGAGTAGGATGACGATGAGGACAAGAACGAAGAAGGGGACCAGGCAATAAACGGAGAAATATTTCCAACGACATTAGGGCCACTTGGGTGGAACATGTCATAAATCATGGCCTCATGATGAGGAAGGCTGGGCAGAGAGTCCAGCCCAACCTAGCATCCATAATATGGACATTTAGATTGGAGAACAGGTATGTTTTCAACTTTCTACACTAGACTGTACCTATGTAATTGTTGCACATCATTCTGCATCACAGTACAATACAATGTAGTCCTACAATATTAGGTCTATGCTCCTCAGTGAACAAAAATATAGGCATAGTGCTGTGTAGTACATGTAATACAGTTTTGATGTTACTGTATGTAAAAAAAAAAAAGACCAATGACGACCTATTCTTGCATTTACTACAGAACTTCCAGACGACCTCCTGAGGGTGGAAGGCAACGTCTGTTCACCATGAACAGGAACTGGCCATGGTCAATCCAGTGTTGGCAAACAACACCATCCGCCTACATCAACTAGGAGAGCAAATCATCGCAGATCACACAACATTCCATAATATCAACCGTGTCAGTATGTCAACACTCTACTGCATCTTGCATCAACACCAACTTACGATGAAGCAGCTGTACAGGGTTCCATTTGAGAGAAACAGCATTAGTCAAAGACCTCCTTGTCTGTGGGGCACCTGCCTTGCCTGTAGCTTGTAGTTTTTGACTAAATGTGTCTGACCCAACCCACCCCCATCCTTGTGTGAAAATGTAGACATTGTAGTTTTGTGTTTTGATTCAACACCATATTCACGGTACAGTGTATGCATTTTCTGTTACAGAGAGTCCTGGACTTTGAAATATCACCTTGTGTGCCGCCATTAGTCTGCAAGGAGTTCTCCATCACCATGCCCCCCTAGGTCCCTACAATACCGCACACATAATCATATTTCTGGATGCTCTGCATAATGCAGTTGTACAGGACGGACCAGAGCAGCCTGGTTTGTTGTCATCTGGGATAATGTTAGTTTCTACTGGGCTGCTCTGGTCAGGGACTGGTTCACCAACCACAATAACTTCACAGTTGTATACTTGCCCCCTTACTCCCCCTTTCTCAAATCGATTGAGGAATTATTGAGGAATTATTTTCGGCTTGCCATTGGAAAGTGTATGACCGCCAACCACATGACCGCCTGCCTCTTCTGCAAGCAACGGAAGAGGCATGCGGAGACATTGAGGTCGGGTCAGTCCAGGGTTGGATACGACACTCAAGGCGATATTTTCCCTGTTGCCTAGCCAGGGATGACATTGCTTGTGGTGTGGATGAGGTGATGTGGCCAGACCCTAACAGAAGGCGGGACCCATAAACCATCCACCCCATCCCTTTTAAATGTTTTTTATTTTTTATTTCACCTTTATATAACCAGGTAGGCCCGTTGAGAACAAGTTCTAATTTACAACTGCGACATGGCCAAGATAAAGCAAAGCAGTGCGACAAAAACAACACGGTTACACATAAACAAACGTACAGTCAATAACACAATAGAAAAAAATAGAAAAATCAATGGAGTGTGTACAAATGTACAGTGTGTGCAATCCCTTACAATACTATTATTTGTTTACCATCGCACTGCAATTTTACTGTAATTATTTTGTTTACGTGAGTTTACAGTAACATATTGTATTGATTACTGTACTGTAATTCTACTTTTCTTTGTGTTGTTGTTGTTGTGAAAGCCTGCAATGGCAAAATAATAAGCTGTTTATATTTTTTTCTGAAGCTTTTCTATTTTTGTGTTCATTGGAATGTGAGTAGATGTACTGTACTTGAACAATCTTTCACAGAAGCCTGTATGAGAAAATGTACAAAGTACTAAAGACATCAGTGTGTTGCTGCTTTGAAAGAGTAATTAAAATGGCGCATGTGTGTATCATTTTGTTGAAAAATTACAATTTTGAAAAATTATTTTTAGGTTTTGATTGCAGAGTTTAATTTTGCCATAGAAGTGAGATGTTTATCTCTAAGCGCTGTCTTATTTGGCTTGTGTGTAGAGTTTTGACACAATGAGTCAAATTCCGCAACAAGTGTGTAAGCAATCGCCAAAAAATGTAATTTCTCAAGAGATTAAATTATATTTCAACAAAAGCAGAAATGCCAATCTTATTTCTTTCTAGCAACAGAAATGATTCCAGAACAATCAGAAATGGTGGTGTCAACCCTCTTTCTTGTGCTGTTTGAGGTGGAACGACCCTGATACGAAACAGCAGTTCTGTTGATTTGCAGGCCTCCTGCTCCACTGCACAGGACCAATGTCCTTTGGGAGGACATTTTTTTGCAGTGACATTAAGATCCGGTTCTGGAGATGGGATAATGTTTATCAGATCAACATTGGTGGGTGTGTAGTTTTTGTTCTAACTCCTGCTTTTGAAGTACAGTACTCAAGATGGGAGTTTGACAAACAATGTTTTAACCTGGATGCTGGGTAGTTTTGGTAAATTGTTAGGAAACCCTAATGAGATTAGGGTGCAGGTTCCTACCTCATTTAGTCATTGGATGCAGCCTACTGTAGAAGCTTACTGGTTGTATGAGTGAGCGTTCTGCACAGTGCTCTCTCTCATTCAGCTCTAACTGTCCCAGCAGGCCCTGGTACTCTCATCATCCCTCTGCCTGTCCCATAAGAGTAAGGAGATCCTGGACAGCAGCACTACACACATGCTGTGTTTGTGTGAGTGCGTGTGTCTGTGCACGTGTGTCTGTGCACGTGTGCCTGTGTGTAGTGCTGAGTGGATGACCAGACAAAATAGCAGTTGGGAGTCAGACAGTCTGTTTCCTGGTTTGGTGTTGGCTCTGATCGAACCGTAGGCCGTGTGTCATGGCTCCATGTGGTCCAAAATAAGTTGTTACATTACAGTACTATTCAACTGGCATTCCCCTCCACAGTGGAATAGTGAGTCTGAAATAGCTCCAGTAATTCAGTCCAGTAATAATTTGACGATGCCATACTTGGTGTGCTTGTGACGGTCCCGTTTGTTGGCTTTGCTGACTGAAGACCGTCCTCTTGTACAGCCATGCATTTTCTTTAGTGTATTAGCATCAGTTCCTCGAAGCAGTTCGGCAGTCGGTTTCTCAAAGCGGGAGAGAGAGACCGTTGCTGCTGTAGCTGTTTACTCGTTGGGTTTTGGGCACAGGATAGATCTCAATATCTGCTAGGAAGAGGGAGGGAGGTCAAGAGTGCCCCGGGCTCAGTTTGGGTCACTACACTTGAGCTAATTCAGTTTCCCCTTATGTGAGGATTTGATTTAGAAGTGTAAACTCTGTGACGAGTTAGTTGAGTGACTTCATTTTGGTTGGGATTTTGTTCAGGCAGTCCCATCCCTAGCTGAGGTTTGGACTAATGTTTTTAAAGGCTCCTTTACTTGTTCTTTTTAACTCTTTGTGGAGCGGAGGTCCTCAACAGTGCATTTTCAGCAAACTCTTCTTTTTGCAGTTTTCTGCACTTAATTCCAGGTGATTCCTGCCTTGTTCATTTAAAGGCTCCAGTTCTGCTGCCCTTTCTCCAGTCTTTCCCTCATATGTAGACCTACCAGTTCCCTGGGAATCTGTCTGTGCCATACCATTCCCATTGCAGCCAGGGTTTACGACTGCAGATGGTGACTGCAGCCGCCTGCAGTCACCATCTGGTAGTCCAACAAAATGTGATTGTGATTTCTTGCTATTTAGTCAAAGCTGCATCTGTTTTTTTCCTGGCTGGCTTAAAACAATTATAATAGTGTTCAAGTGACATAAGCTTTGCAGCTGGGAGGAAGACCATTAACTGTGGAATGGGTAAAAAGCTGTGTTTGGGTGGGAAGGGGGCGAGAGGAATTTGGCTTCTGACTGCCTCTCTCTCGAACGTCATCATAAACTCTATTGGGTTAATCCTGGGAAGATCAGTGGTAGATCAGTAGTTTCCACCATTATACAATGCCCCTTCATTAAAAAAAACTAACTTAGAAATAGTGGCTGCAACCAGCGGCTTATATATCGCTGATTTCAGAAGCCTCAAATTAGACAACCCTCACCAGCAACAGTCATTATACTGAGGAGTCTGTGATTATACTGAGGAGTCTGTGATTATACTGAGGAGTCTGTGTTTGTACTGAGGAGTCTGTGTTTGTACTGAGGAGTCTGTGTTTGTACTGAGGAGTCTGTGTTTGTACTGAGGAGTCTGTGTTTGTACTGAGGAGTCTGTGTTTGTACTGAGGAGTCTGTGTTTGTACTGAGGAGTTTCTGTGTTGTGCGCTCGACACTTGCAGCCTAAATCAAATAGTTTAATTAACGCTGAAACCATCAGACTGGGGTTGGTTGGGATCGTTAGTGGGCTGCTGATTGGGGAGGTGGGTCTCGCTTCGGGAGACACAGGAAAGCCACTAATGTTTTTCTTCCACCCACACTGCCATTCACAGCAGTAGATTGCTCAAAGTCTCCGTACTAAACTTCATGCTGTTATATTTCAACATGAAAATATGATGCCAAAATGAACACAACACATTTTTTGGGAAACTATGTCGAAATGATGTCGTAATGAAAAGAATCCTTCCTATGATTGCACCAGTGCAGGATTGTGGGTTTCTTGGCTTTGGTTTAGCTGACCCTAAACCAAACCTCTACCAGCATGTTTCTGAAGTATTGTGGCTGTCACCTCGACGCAGGCTATGACTACATCAGAGTTGTGGTGAATCTGCTGACCAGTCTAGAACCACAGTGACCTCATTGCATCAGCCAATGGCTGCATGCCACGTCATCGACTGTGTCATCGACTGACAAATTGCTAAAACATATGATGTGGTTAGTTGATACGTAAAATACCTATCCAGGCGTTGTAAGATCTTACATGCATCCGCAACGCCTGGGCAGAGGATCGCGCCTTGTGACTTCACTGGTGAAAGTGGCCTATGTTGACCTTCTATAATTAGGACCTCCCTCTTCTGACTGACTCTCTCTGTGCCGGAGATTGTTGATTCAAACTCTGATGTAGATATTGCAGTGTTGACTTTCCCTTGAGTTCCTCATACACTCAATGACATTCTCTGTAGATTTGAAGAGCCTGGTGTTTACATTAAGCAACTGAAATGACTCCCTGTCATTTATAGTATACCTCTCCTCTGCTCTGTCCTTATCCTCAGAGGGCCAGACCGTGTCCTCTATAGTATACCTCTCCTTTGCTCTGTCCTTATCCTCAGAGGGCCAGACGGTGTCCTCTATAGTATACCTCGCCTCTGCTCTGTCCTTATCCTCAGAGGGCCAGACCGTGTCCTCTATAGTATACCTCTCCTTTGCTCTGTCCTTATCCTCAGAGGGCCAGACGGTGTCCTCTATAGTATACCTCGCCTCTGCTCTGTCCTTATCCTCAGAAGGCCAGACGGTGTCCTCTATAGTAAAGTCCATGGAGAATAAGAGCACCTCCTCCCAGCTGCTCACTGCACTGAGGCTAGGAAACACTGTCACCACCGATAAATCTACGATAATCGAGAATTTCAATAAGCATTTTTCTATGGCTGGCCATGCTTTCCACCTGGCTACCCCTACCCCGGTCAACAGCTTTGCACCCCCCACAGCAACTTTCCCAAGCCTCCCCAATTTCTCCTTCACCCAAATCCAGATAGCTGATGTTCTGAAAGAGCTGCAAAATCTGGACTCCTACAAATCAGCTGGGCTAAACAATCTGGACCCTCTCTTTCTAAAATTATCTGCCGCAATTGTTGCAACCCATATTACTAGCCTGTTCCACCTCTCGTCTGAGATCCCTGCCGTGGTCATCCCCCTATTCAAAAGGGGAGACACTCTAGACCCAAACTGTTACAGACCTATGTCTATCCCACCCTGCCTTTCTAATGTCTTCGAAAGCCAAGTTAACAAACGGATCACCGACCATTTCGAATCCCACCGTACCTTCTCCGCTATGCAATTTGGTTTCATGGGTGCACCTCAGCCACGCTCAAGGTCCTAAACAATATCATAACCGCCATCGATAAAAGACAATACTGTTAAGCCGTCTTCATCGACCTGGCCAAGGCTTTTGACTCTGTCAATCACCACATTCTTATCGGCAGACTCAACAGCCTTGGTTTCTCAAATGACTGCCTCACCTGGTTCACCAACTACTTCTCAGATAGAGTTCAGTGTGTAAAATCGGAGGGCCTGTTGTTCGGACCTCTGGCAGTCTCTATGGGGGTGCCACAGGGTTCAATTCTCGGGCCGACTCTTTTCTCTGTATACAGCAATGACGTCGCTCTTGCTGCTGGTGATTCTCTGATCCACCTCTACGCAGACGATACCATTCTGTATACTTCTGGCCCTTCTTTGGACACTGTGTTAACAAACCTCCAGACGAGCTTCAATACCATACAACACTCGTTCCGTGGCCTCCAACTGCTCTTAAATGCAAGTAAAACTAAATTCATGCTCTTCAACCGATCGCTGCTCGCACCCGTCCGTCCGTCTAGCATCACTACTCTGGACGGTTCTGAATTAGAATATGTGGACAACTACAAATACCTAGGTGTCTGGTTAGACTGTAAACTCTCCTACCAGACTCACATTAAGCATCTCCAATCCAAAATTAAATCTAGAATCGGCTTCCTATTTCGCAACAAAGCATCCTTCACTCATGCTGCCAAACATACCCTCGTAAAACTAACTATCCTACCGATCCTTGACTTCGGCAATGTCATTTACGAAATAGCCTCCAACACTCTACTCAACAAATTAGATGCAGTCTATCACAGTGCCATCCGTTTTGTCACCGAAGCCCCATATACTACCCACCACTGCGACCTGTATGCTCTCGTTGGCTGGCCCTCGCTTCATATTCGTTGCCAAACCCACTGGCTCCAGGTCATCTATAAGTCTTTGCTAGGTGAAGCCCTGCCTTATCTCAGCTCACTGGTCACCATAGCAGCACCCGCCCGTAGCACGCGCTCCAGCAGATATATTTCACTGGTCATCCCCAAAGCCAACTCCTCCTTTGGCCGCCTTTCCTTCCAGTTCTCTGCTGCCAATGACTGGTACGAATTGCAAAAATCACTGAAGCTGGAGTCTTATATCTCCCTCACTAACTTTAAGCATCAGCTGTCAAAGCAGCTTACCGATCATTGCACCTGTACACAGGCCATCTGTAAATAGCCCACCAAACTACCTCATCCCCATATTTTTTTCTCCTTTGCACCCCAGTTTCTATGCTTGCACATTCATCTTCTGCACATCTATCACTCCAGTGTTTAATTGTAATTATTTTGCCACTATGGCCTATTTATTGCCCTACCTCCCTAATCTTACTACATTTGTACACACTGCATATAGATTTTCTATCTGTTATTGACTGTACGTTTGTTTATCCCATGTGTAACTCTGTGTTGTTTGTGTTGCACTGCTTTGCTTTATCTTGGCCAGGTCGCAGTTGTAAATGAGAACTTGTTCTCAACTGGCCTACCTGGTTAAATAAAGGTGAAATAAAAAATAGTATACATCTCCTCTGCTCTGTCCTTATCCTCAGAGGGCCAGACAGTGTCCTCTATAGTATACATCTCCTCTGCTCTGTCCTTATCCTCAGAGGGCCAGACAGTGTCCTCTATAGTATACATCTCCTCTGCTCTGTCCTTATCCTCAGAGGGCCAGACAGTGTCCCCTATAGTATACATCTCCTCTGCTCTGTCCTTATCCTCAGAGGGCCAGACGGTGTCCTCTATAGTATACATCTCCTCTGCTCTGCTCTGTCCTCAGAGGGCCAGACGGTGTCCTCAGTCTCTGTATGCAAAGCCCTTTCTGAATCACAATTCTAACTCTAGCTAGACTGATCCCCTGCCAGATAAAGGCCCATTAAATGCTAATTATTCCTTATTTAGACTACTTTCAGATCACTATCAAGGTGTTATTGTGTGTGTGAGAGAGAGGTGAAAAAACACACTCCTGTTTCCAGTTTGCTGATTAAAGCACTTCCCCCTTGTTTACTTGTTGCCCTTTGAAATGATGCCATCACAGAATACTTTTGGCATGTATTCAGATCAGATTCTCAATAGATGTAGTAAGCCTACTTTCTTTGGCATTTAATGCTTGGGATTTTGTGCTTCCTGGCTTTTGTTATATTTACTCCTGGACAAGGATTTGTAAAAAAAAATTTGGGGGACTTTACTGATTTAAATGTTTATATCTTCAAATTATACAATATGTAATACAATTTGTTCAAAGGGTATTGCTCAAATGCACATTTTGGAACACAGGAGCACAGCCAAACTTGTGTTCTGTATATCTCTCCAGGAATTGAAGAGAGGGGAAGCACTGAGATATGAATGGACAAAGCAGAGCTCCACAGCAGTGTGGGCTATTAAAGGGATAATCCACCCCTAGAAATAAAAATCATGAAACTCCTCAGAGAGAGAGAGAGAGAGAGAGAGAGAGAGAGAGAGAGAGAGAGAGAGAGAGAGAGAGAGAGAGAGAGAGAGAGAGCTAGAGAGAGAGAGCCTGTCAGCTGTCTCATTGTGGGAATCCGTGATGGCAAGGTTCTCTGGGATCTACATTATTCTACAACCAGAGCTCCATTGTCTACTCTTCTGGGAGATACCCTCTTCAGTCTAAACCCACGGCCAGAGCACTTGGACTCTCTCGCTCTCTTCCCCAAATCCGGACGGCCATGTTTTCTTTTCCCTCTTCCAAAACAAACCAAGGTTTTCTGCCAAAGCTTCGACTTGGGTTTGGCTTGCACTTTATCTCTTCTATAGCCTCAGCTTTACGACTTGGCCCCCTGTTTGGCCTCAGTTTTGAACACCATAAGGCCTGGCTGACGCCAACTTCTTCTCTGTACTCCAATAGTCTCTTCTACTAAACCTTATTTCTATGTAGAAAGCCATGACCCATTTATAAGTCCTAACCAAGATGGGAACTTGTCGTGGCTCAACAAAAGCAGTGCAGTCTGACAAGGATGAAAGTATGGTTTCACCAAGGCTGGTTTCTGAAATCAGGGTGGATCGTCTTGAGTCTGGACTGGAAATTGTTGAGTAGTTGTCCCCTGAGGGAAGATATTTCAATTTAGCGGTAACGTAAACTATCACGCATCATTGAGTGACTGACCTGGAGCAGGAAAGGGTGTGCTCTTCCTGTGTTTAGGAAGACCCCTCTAGGCTCTACTCTACGCTCACTGCCCTCGTCTCTTCTGTTTTCTGCCCATTTCACTGTCCAGCACCATGCCAGTGATGATGATGGGATAATTGGAGCCGCGATGAGGTAATGGCTACACTGTGCTGGCTCAGCCAGACTGTCTGCTGGAAAAAATGTCTGTCAGTTTAGCCATGGCAATATGTCCTGGTTCAGTGGTTTGTCTTAAAGTTCTCATTACCTGGCTGTTTTGGGTTTCCACCGTCATTGAATATTCTGTCCCAGTGATTTTTAACCTGGTCAGCTGTTCCTCAGACTCACCTGTAAGACCACTTGTTGCTGGTAGATCTGGTAAAGGGGTTCCCATGTTTACCACAGGGTTACAGCAGCTAGATGTCTGTACCAGTCCTGGCTTTGCGTTTAGTTTACTTCAGGGTTACAGCAGCTAGATGTCTGTACCAGTCCTGGCTTTGCGTTTAGTTTACTTCAGGGTTACAGCAGCTAGATGTCTGTACCAGTCCTGGCTGTGCGTTTAGTTTACTTCAGGGTTACAGCAGCTAGATGTCTGTACCAGTCCTGGCTTTGCGTTTAGTTTACTTCAGGGTTACAGCAGCTAGATGTCTGTACCAGTCCTGGCTTTGCTTTTAGTTTATTGCAGGGTTAATTGGGTTAGCTAGATGTCTGTCTAAAGGGACAGGGCCATACAGCTGTGGAAACAACTGTGTGACTACACTTAGGCCTTCTGCTTTCTTGTTTTCCCATCGGATTTGCCCCACAGGGATCTCATGTGTGTGTGTGACCGAGAGAGGGAGAGAATGTCTTGTGCAGACATTACAGCAACAATTGCACATGGTTACAATGTTATGTAACATAGTACTGTACTAGAACCTGTTAGAATGTTGGAAGTAGGTGTATAGCTTTGTGAGCAGTGAAATGTATATCCAGTGCATTCGGAAAGTATTCAGACCCCTTGACTTTTTCCACATTTTGTTACGTTACAGCCTTATTCTAAATTTATTAGATTGTTTCCCCCCTCATCGATCTACACACAATACCCCAAAAGTACAAAGCAAAAATAGTTTTTTAGAAATGTTTGCAAATTTATAAAAAATGTAAAACGGAAATATCACATTTACGTAAGTATTCAGACCCTTTACTTAGTACTTTGTTGAAGCACTATTGGCAGCAATTACGGCCTTGAGTCTTCTTGGGTATGACGCTACAAACTTGGGACCCCTGTATTTGGGGAATTTCTCCCATTCTTCTCTGCAGATCCTCTCAAGCTCTGTCAGGTTGGATGGGGAGCGTTGCTGCACAGCTAATTTCAGGTCTCTTGAGAGGTGTTTGATCGGGTTCAAGTCCGGGCTCTGGCTGGGCCACACAAGGACTTTTACAGACTTGTCCTGAAGCCACCCCTGCGTTTTCTTGGCTGTGTACTTGGGGTCGTTGTCCTCTTTTTAGGTAAACCTTCGCCCCAGTCTGAGGACCTGAGTGCTCTGGAGCAGTTTTTCATCAAGGATCTCCTCTGTACTTTGCTCCATTCATCTTTCCCTAGATGCTGACTAGTCTCCCATTCCCTGCCGCTGAAAAACATCGCCACAGCATGATGCTGCCATCACCATGCTTTACCGTAGGAATGGTGCCAGGTTCCCTCCAGACGTGACACTTGGCAATCAGGCAAAAGAGTTCAATCATGATTCCATCAAACCAGAGAATCTTGTTGCTCATGGTCTGAGAGTCTTTAGATGCCTTTTGGCAAACTCCAAGCAGGCTGTCATGTGCCTTTTACTGAGTAGTGACTTCCGCCTGGCCACTTTACCATAAAGGCCTGATTGTTGGAGTGCTGCAGAGATGATTGTACTTCTGGAAGTTTCTCCCATCTCCACAGAGAAACTCTGGAGCTCTGTCAGAGTGACCATCGGGTTCTTGGTCCCCCGATTGCTTAGTTTGACCAGGTGGCCAGCTCTAGGAAGAGTCTTGGTGGTTCCAAACTTCTTCCATTCAAGAATGATTGAGGCCACTGTGTTCTTGGGGACCTTCAATGCTGCAGAATTTTTTTGGTACCCTTCTCCAGATCTTTTCCTCAACACAATCCTGCCTCGGAGCTCTACGGACAATTACTTCGACCTCATGGCTTGGTTTTTGCTCTGACGTACTCTGTCAACTGTGGGACCTTATATAGACAGGTGTTTGTCTTTCCAAATCATGTCCAATCAATTGAATTTACCACAGGCGGACTCAAGTTGTAGAAACATCTCAAGGATGATCAATGGAAACAGGATGCACCTGAGCTCAATTTCGAGTCTCATAGTAAAGGACCTGAATACTTACAGTAACAGTCAAAAGTTTGCACACACCTACTCATTCAAGGGCTTTTCTTTATTTTTACTATTTTCTAAATTGTAGGATAATAGTGAAGACATCAATACTATTAAATAACACGTATGGAATCATGTAGTAACCAAAAAAGTGTTTAACAAATCTAAATATTTTATATTTGAGATTGTCTTGGCATTCTCTCAATCAGCTTCATGAGGTGGTCACCTGGAATGCATTTCAATTAACAGGTGTGCTTTGTTAAAAGGTAATTTGTGGAATTTATTTCCTTAATGCATTTGAGATGATCAGTTGTGTTTTGACCAGGTAAGGGTGGTATACAGAAGATAGCCCTATTTGGTAAAATACCAAGTCCATATTATGGCAAGAACAGCTCATATAAACAAAGAGAAACAACAGTCCATAATTTCTTTAAGACATGAAGGTCAGTCAATCAGGAAAATGTCAAAAACTTTGAAAGTTTCTTCAAGTGCAGTCGCAAAAACCATCAAGCACTATCATGAAACTGGCTCTCATGAGGACCGCCACAGGAAAGGAAGACCCAGAGTTACCTCTGCTGCAGAGGACAAGTTTATTAGAGTTAACTGCACCTCAGATATTGCAGCCCAAATAAATGCTTCACAGAGTTCAAGTAACAGACACATCTCAACATCAACTGTTCAGAGGAGACTGTGTGAATCAGGCCTTCATGGTTGAATTGCTGCAAAGAAACCACTACTAAAGGACACCAATAAGAAAAAGAGTGTAAGGGGTGCGTAACTGGTGGCAGGGAAGTCAGACGCAGGATAGCAGAACTAGGTAATAGTCGGAGCAGTTTAATTCCAAAACCAACGGCATCAAGAAAATAACAACTTGGGTACAAAACCTGACACGCACCAGTCAACATGTGTACAAGCACTTACAAACAAACAATACCACACAAAGACATGGGGGGAACAGAGGGTTAAATACACAACACGTAATGAGAGAATGAAAACCAGGTGTGTGGGAAAACAAGACAAAACAAATGGAAAATGAAAAATGGATCGGCGATGGCAAGAAGACCGGTGACGTTGTCTGCCGAACACCGCCTGAACAAGGAGAGGAACCGACTTCGGTAGAAGTCGTGACAAAGAGACTTGCTCTGGCCAAGAAACATGAGCAATGGACATGAGACAGGTGAAAATCTGTCCTTTTGGTCTGATGAGTCCAAATTTGAGATTTTTTGGTTCCAACCGGCATGTCTTTGTGAGACACAGAGAAGGTGAACAGATGAAGTCCGCATGTGTGGTTCCCACCGTGAAGCATGGAGGAGGAGGTGTGATGGTGCTTTGCTGGTGACACTGTCAGTGAATTATTTAGAATTCAAGGCACGCTTAACCAGCATGGCTACCACCGCATTCTGCAGCGATACACCATCCCATCTGGTTTGTGCTTAGTGGGACTATCATTTGTTTTTCAACAGGACACTGACCCAACGCACCTCCAGGCTGTGTAAGGGCTATTTGGCCAAGAAGAAGAGTGATGGAGTGCTGTATCAGATGACCTGGCCTCCACAATCACCCGACCTCAACCCAATTGAGATGGTTTGGGACGAGTTGAACCACAGAGTGAAGGAAAAGCAGCCAACAAGTGCTCAGCATATATGGCAATTCCTTCAAGACTGTAGGAAAAGCATTCCTCATGAAGCTGTGTTAGAGAATGCCAAGAGTGTGCAAAGCTGTCGTCAAGGCAAAAGGTGGCTACTTTGAAGAATCTAAAATCCAAAATATATTTTGATTTGTTTAACACTTTTTTTGGTTACTACATGATTCCATATGTGTTATTTCATAGTTTTGATGTCTTCACTATTATTCTTCAATGTAGAAAATATAAAAAATGTATAAATGCCTTGAATGAGTCGGTGTCCGAACTTTTGACTGGTACTGTATATAAATAAGTTATTAGCAAACATGTCTAAAAACCTTTTTTCGCTTTGTCATTATGGGGTATTATGTGTAGATTGATGAGAAAAAAAACAATTTAATACATTTTGAAATAAGCCTGTAACGTAACAAAATGTGGAAAAAGTTAAGGGGTCTGAAGGCACTCTACCGGCTCTGCGTCATGCTTAAACTGTTGAATAGAAGGTCTGGAATGTATTTTTTATTTGATACCAGAACAAGAGCAGATCTTAACAAACTATAATGACAGAAAATAATACCAATCTAACATTAACACACTCCATCAGTGGATCTAAGTTGCTATACCTCTACTGTTATGTTGCTGGGGAAGGAAGCATGTTAGGCAGAGGTGACATAAGGACATTCGAATGACTGCATGTTTCTTCTCTCTTCTTACAGCATCAGTGTAGTGATTGGCGCTCCCAAGGCCAATACCAGTCAGTTCAACATCGCAGAGGGCGGGTCCGTGTACTACTGCCCATGGAGTCTCGGCCAATCTGAGTGCCACAACATTGAATTTGACAATCAAGGTAAGACCCAATATGACCTCATTGGTTTAGGTCTTGATCACGCCTTCTTGCTCTTGCAGTCTGAACATGTTCTGAATTACATTGAATTATCGACTCACAAGTGGTTTAAGCACTAACGTTTGAGTCAAACATCACAGCAGAATGCCAGCTGTCCTTTTCGCCCCCTGTCCCTGCTCTCTGCTTCCTGTAACATAAACCTCTCATCCACTCCTCTCTTTTTATTGTGTTGACTGGTGACTGGAGCGTGATACTCTTGAGAACTGGAGATTTTAGAGGATGGTTAGCAACCGTTAAGCTGGTCAAGCCGTGGTCTGTTCTGAGCACTTCTTAAAGCCACTGGTCCATGGCCTCCAAGCTGCTGTGGCCAGCAGGTGATCATGTGTCACTGTTCTACTTCACTGATCCACTTCACTGATCCTTTGTTTGACACGCTGGTTCCTGGAAACTAGATGCGCACACACAAACCCACACACTACATATACGCACACACACACACGTTCACACAGACAACACAAACACATGCACGCACACGCACACACACACCCCGATACAACACAAACACATGCGCACACACATACTTTTACCCTCATTATATGCTGCTGCATATATTATTATCTATCCTGATGCCTAGTCACTTTACCCTGCCTTCATGTACATATCTACCTCAAATACCTTATTATTATCTATCCTGATGCCTAGTCACTTTACCCTGCCTTCATGAACATATCTACCTCAAATACCTTATTATTATCTATCCTGATGCCTAGTCACTTTACCCTGCCTTCATGTACATATCTACCTCAAATACCTTATTATTATCTATCCTGATGCCTAGTCACTTTACCCTGCCTTCATGAACATATCTACCTCAAATACCTTATTATTATCTATCCTGATGCCTAATCACTTTACCCTGCCTTCATGTACATATCTACCTCAAATACCTTATTATTATCTATCCTGATGCCTAGTCACTTTACCCTGCCTTCATGTACATATCTACCTCAAATACCTTATTATTATCTATCCTGATGCCTAGTCACTTTACCCTGCCTTCATGTACATATCTATCTCAAATACCTTATTATTATCTATCCTGATGCCTAATCACTTTACCCTGCCTTCATGTACATATCTACCTCAAATACCTTATTATTATCTATCCTGATGCCTAATCACTTTACCCTGCCTTCATGTACATATCTACCTCAAATACCTTATTATTATCTATCCTGATGCCTAGTCACTTTACCCTGTCTTCATGTACATATCTACCTCAAATACCTTATTATTATCTATCCTGATGCCTAATCACTTTACCCTGCCTTCATGTACATATCTACCTCAAATACATCTGCACATTGATCTGGTACTGGTACTCCCTGTATATAGCCTCACACTGATCTGGTACTGGTACTCCCTGTATATAGCCTCACATTGATCTGGTACTGGGACTCCCTGTATATAGCTCCACATTGATCTGGTACTGGTACTCTCTGTATATAGCTCCACATTGATCTGGTACTGGTACTCCCTGTATATAGCATCACATTGATCTGGTACTGGTACTCCCTGTATATAGCCTCACATTGATCTGGTACTCCCTGTATATAGCTCCACATTGATCTGGTACTGGCACTCCCTGTATATAGCCTCACATTGATCTGGTACTGGCACTCCCTGTATATAGCCTCACATTTATCTGGTACTGGTACTCCCTGTATATAGCCTCACATTGATCTGGTACTGGCAGTCCCTGTATATAGCTCCACATTGATCTGGTACTGGTACTCCCTGTATATAGCTCCACATTGATCTGGTACTGGTACTCCCTGTATATAGCCTCACATTGATCTGGTACTGGTACTCCCTGTATATAGCTCCACATTGATCTGGTACTGGTACTCCCTGTATATAGCCTCACATTGATCTGGTACTGGTACTCCCTGTATATAGCTCCACATTGATCTGGTACTGGTCCTCCCTGTATATAGCTCCACATTGATCTAGTACTGGTACTCCCTGTATATAGCCTTACATTGATCTGGTACTGGTACTCCCTGTATATAGCTCCACATTGATCTGGTACTGGTACTCCCTGTATATAGCTCCACATTGATCAGGTACTGGTACTCCCTGTATATAGCTCCACATTGATCTGGTACTGGTACTCCCTGTATATAGCCTCACAGTGATCTGGTACTGGTACTCCCTGTATATAGCCTCACAGTGATCTGGTACTGGTACTCCCTGTATATAGCCTCACAGTAATCTGGTACTGGTACTCCCTGTATATAGCCTCACAGTGATCTGGTACTGGTACTCCCTGTATATAGCCTCACAGTGATCTGGTACTGGTACTCCCTGTATATAGCCTCACAGTAATCTGGTACTGGTACTCCCTGTATATAGCCTCACAGTGATCTGGTACTGGTACTCCCTGTATATAGCTCCATTGTTGTGTATTTTATTCCTCTGGTGTTATTGTTAAAAAAAAATATATATATTTTTTAACTATTTGGGAAGGGCTTGTAAGCAAGCATTTCACTGTTAAGTCTACGCCTGTTGTATTCGGCAAATGTGCTAATAGTTTTTATTTTATTTGATGCCTTTGAACATGTCATTAGTGTCTTTCTTTTTGGGACAAAAAAGTGTTTTAGGAGTGTTTTAGACAAGGGTATCTTCCCTTTAGGCTAGATACAGTATGTGTTCTGAACCCCAGGGCATATTAGGAGAAATTAAAGGCCACTACATACAATGACAATAAATACAATTATATATTTGTTCTCGCCAAAAAGCTTAATTTGAACCTGAATGTAAAGGGTAGACATACAGTAAACCTTCCCGGGTTTATGGCTCATTATTGTGAGCTCTTCAGAGAAGTGGAGCAGTGTTCCAGTGACTGGACAGCTGAAGGTCCCATCGACCTTTACAGGAATGATGAAAGAGTAAGTTAAGGAGTGGCAGAGTTGTAGGAGAGAAGATTCTGCTGTGTATTGCATACATTAGATTGTTCTCTCCCTCTAGCACGGGCACACGCACGCACGCACACACGTACACACACACACACACACACACACACACACACACACACACACACACACACACACACACACACACACACACACACACACACACACACCACTGTCCTATACACATGGACAGTGGTGTGTGTGCTCCCTAGTGAGTGAAGCAGGGGGATTGTAGGCTTGTTTCCTGGGAATTCGAAGAGAAGAGTGCTGAGAGTCAGGGCTGATTTTCTGGCCATAAGGCACATTAGTGGAGAAATATTCCACTGGAGCCGATTTCTTCTTTCAGAAGCCCCGTTTTACAGCAGATCACAAGGAATCAAATTGCTGGTTGCTCCTTTCTTCTGTTTTCATTCCCTTTTCTCTTCCAACAGATTAGAAAATGTGTTGCACATCCTTGGATGCTGGCTGAGGCCATGATCGTCACAGTGATGTAATGTGCAGCAGGCAGCAGGGCGTTGGGGTGAAGGATAGTCCTTTGGGGTTTTGGACAGTGGGCATTGAAGGCGCACATTTGATTTGTGAGGAAGAGCCAATTCCGCCATCTGGGCCAGCATACAAGAACATAGCACCTCTGTCTGTATGACAAAGGAAATATGCTGTCCTTATTTGCTTATGACATGGCTAGAGCTCAGCTAACTGTGGTAGATATTATACCGGTAATATATTAGTATTGACCCTTTATATGAGAGGTGTGTCTGTTTTTTGTGACATTATTCAGCGTCTCCCCTGAGAGTGGGTGAGGTCTTCCCTGAGCCTGACCAAGAGGCCTCCCTCTCCACTTCCCCTTCCAACGAGATAAGAAGAGACAGCCCAGGGATCTGAGGGAGGGCAAGAGGGACAGGGGGGGAAATCAGAGCCCTGTTTCCATCTCTGAACCATCTTCCCCTACCACCAGTAACTCCCCCAGGGCCAGCTAATGTGATGAGTGAATGTGGCCACTTGTCTCTGACCGCGTCCGCCCTGTACTCTAACCCAGGATACTCCTCTAATGGGTCTCCTCTCGCAAAGTTCAAAGGGGAGACTCTGTGGACACACGCCAGACCCCACCCTGCCCTCTGCTGTCCTGTCCCAGGAGAGAGAAGGGTAGAGGGGCACTAGTCATGTCAGCACAAAGTCCACCCAAGTTCACTGAAAGTACGTTACATGACATGTTATTGCCACAAGCGTCTGCTGGATTTTTCTCTTGTTTGTGTCAAAGCTGTGCTTGTCTGGCTTGTCCTGCCTCTTCACCTACTGATCTTTTCATCATTCCATCCGTCACACTGCATGAACGCCAATATAGCGCCTCTGACATGGACAATAAGAGCAGTGACAGACACGGAGCTCAGAGCACAGCAGCTCAGTGAGAAGTGAAGTTAGAGAACACCCCAACGCCCGTTCTGTATGAGTTGATAGTCTTGGGCTCTGAACGTAGCGATCATGTCACTGACATTACTGTAGAGGTGTCATGTTGAATATCATTTTCTGTTTTACCGTGACCAGGTGGTCAAGAAGAATCCGTCTTCTATAGTTCTGAAACATGAATAATAGTTGGATTTCCTTTGCTGATACTCATGTTTGCCGGGGTAGTGTGTCCCAAATACAAAGTCCTGTTTGGCTTGCATGTCTCCTCAGCGTCACCCCCTCACTTTATCAAAACAAAGGCCCCTGAGTTATGAAAATAGTAGTGCAGATTATTGCAGTGCAGTTAAAGGAACACGCCTCTTAGATATTGTTAATGTGTTAGGCATGTTACTTGTGGTATCGCTAAAGCGTGTCTTTCCACACATGATGGAGGTGCACACATGTATTATGGTAGGGAACAGGGGTGCTGTGAGCCCATGAGTAATGCTGAAGGGGAAGCCTGGTGACGTTATATCTACTGTGACGTTATTAAAGGACCCTAATCCGCACTGCTTTCCTTCCAGGCCAGGGGGGAGACTAAACTCCCTGAGAGAAGGATAAAGTGAAGCAGGAGAGGGGAAGAAAAAGGAACAGAGAGAACAAGAGAGAGATGTACAAAGGGATGAACAAAAAGTGGAGAGGGAGAGGGAACACTTGCGGGAGAGAGATGTATGCCTAAGAGGTTGCTAGGAAGAAACAGAGCCAGAGCGTTTGTTTTCCTTGGACACAGTCCCCCCTCTTTCTTTCTTTCCTTCCACCAAGACATGGAGCAGAGCAGGCCCTCACCCAGAGCTGACACAGCCTGCTTTCTCACATCCACAGGTCACAACCTCTGGCTCACACCACCAGGTGCACCCCCTTCCCCGACAGATAGATATGGCTCTGTTGCAACACTTGTGGTTTAGCGCTGGAGAATATTAGTGGGAAAAAAGAAGTGGGCTGGGGTGCGGTTGCTGGGTACAAGTTCCACTGGATACGTCTTGTTGTTCGAATTCCAAGCGTTTAGAATTCTTGTTACAGGATGTTTCACGGTATGTACACTGTATAAACCGATTTGTTTGGATTTTGTTTTTCACCATGGCAACACAGATGTTGCATCAGTCTTGCCAATAAAACGTCCTGTTTGAACCTGTTTGAACCTGACTCCTGCGGCCATGTCTTGTCCTGTCACAGAGGTTGCATCCTAAATGGTACCCTATTCCCTTCATAGTGCATGTCTCTGGTCAAGAGTAGTGCACTATATAGGGAGTATGGTGCCATTTGGGTCTCTAACAGCGATGGAGTAGAGCTCTGGGTTACAGGCCAGGTGGCCAAACAGAGTCAGGGTCAGTGTGGTCACCCAGAGCTGGACCTGTCAGAGAACTCAGGTTGACATCTGGACAGTGAGGACCAGAGCCATAATGAGGAATATAAGGCTCTGGTGAGCACCAAATACCTTCTAGTTTTCCTCTATGTTTCTCTCTGGAAGGTTCTTCAGGAGAAACTTGATGTGTGTTTGTGTTTAATGATGCAGTAAGTAAGTCCTGTAGTAGCAGATGTTTGGATAACGTTGTCTGGAGCCTCCAGGAGAAGAACTACAATGATTCATTAGGGGCTTTTTTCAGTCATCACTCATTCACTCAGTTTAGTTGTTGTTTTGTCTTCTTCCCAGGGGACCGCATAGTCACTGTCAGTGGCACAGACTACCAGGCTGAAGTCAAGTCCCACCAGTGGTTCGGCGCCACCGTCCGTTCCCACGGAGACACCATTCTGGTAAGACGACATTCAGAGACTGAGACCAGGTTGAGAAAGTCTGTTTACTTTCAACGTTGGCCTCTATAGCCCAGAATCCCTCAACTGTTATGATGTCTGGCGTTCATGTCAAGGGGTTGTATATGTTCATTGTTCCAAGTTTGTCTTAAAGGTCTATGTCTATCAGTTTGTTGTGACTCTATTACAATTTTCACCTCCACTACGTCTCTCAGAAGAGAAGTGTTTTGTGCTCCTGTGACATTGAAGTTGAGACACCTGTAGTTTTCGTGACCTGGATTTGGTTACATTGTTACTTTTCTCCAGATGTAACATTAACCTCTGGGTCTCCATCAACTTACACAGGGTGTTGTTGTAACTGAAAAAACAACTCCCTCCTCTGCCCCCCCCCCACCCCCCCATATAGGCCTGTGCCCCCCTCTACTCCTGGAGAACCAAAGCAGACATTCCCCAGTCAGATACAACAGGAACCTGCTACCTCTCTGTCAAGAACTTCACCAAGTTTGTGGAATATGCTCCCTGTCGCACAGGTAATCCTTTTTG